>NC_054382.1:107958214-108210714 GCF_017654675.1 Xenopus laevis
GTTCTATATTTTAACATCTCTCTTTTAACATAATCTCTCTCTCGCTCTCTCTCTTTATCTATCTATCTCTTTGTGTTTCTTTGACTTACAGTTTGCAAAGAATCAAATGTTAGATTTTTTTTACTATTTTTATTGCATTATAACAGTATTTTTTGAAGTTGGATAAGTGCCATAACCTTCAGTATCATTGACTGAGTTGCACTAACCTTTCATTTTTCACCCAGGCATTTAAAATATGTATCTAATGTTGCCACTCTTAAGTGTACACATGAGATTTCTTAATTCAGTGTATTGATATACATCTTTTACCCAAGGGTTTTAACCTAGCAAAATTATAAAAGTCACATATACACCTTGTGATGGGCTGCAAAATACTTTTTTATGTACATCTTTTAGAGTTTTACAGCCATTTTGCAGTAGCAATGTCTGTTTTGAGAGAGGATATAACAGAAATGAGGATTTTGAGAGAAGAGTGATAAAGAGTGATGCAAGAAGGAAGAAACTGAGAAGATGAAGGTTTCCTGAAGAACGTATTGTATGCAATGGACTAACATATGATATACAGCCCAGAAGGTTTAGTTAAGTTTTCAACATCTACTATAATGTAGGCAATTTTACTCTTTTTTTACACCTCAAATTTTAGTGGAAGTCAAACAAAGATGGAGATTTCCTGAAAAACATATTGTAGCTGCAAAATCCCCCCCCCCCCATTACACAGAAATTTCTGTAAGTATCTGTAATAGCAACCAGCGGTCCAAGCAATGGACTGACATATGATATATAGCCCAGAAGAAGGTGTAGTTAAGCTTTAAACTTCTCCTATAATGTAGGAAATATTACTCTGAGGCCATTTCCACTTTTTTACACCTCAAATATTTAGTGGAATTCAAACTGGTTTCTAGAGTTCCACTTAATCTAGCAAAAGGAAGTAATAACAGACTAGAACAGCAACAAATGCTAAGTAATAGCACTTTTTAAAAAAAAAAAAAAATCTGTCCTCAGAATGAATTTGATTACTGGTTGCTGAGTGTTATTTTCCCCCACCAAAGATGTAGGCTAATAATTGGGGAGTAACATTATTATTTTTCTTAATTGACAGCACTAGCTGCAGGACGCGAGCAGCCATGTTTCCAGTGCGTATGCGCATAATGAGCATCTGAGTGTCATTCGCTCACTATGCAAATAAATGTACCCCAACATGGTTCCTTGAACTGGGAGCTCCCTCCCAGAGAAAGTGTCCTAACAATTTTTTAAAAAAGAAACTATTGTTACCCCCAGCTGGAGTGCAGGCTTTATTAGCCCGTACCTTTGCTGGGGTAAAATATTTTAGTGTTTAGTGTTGTATTATTACAGAGAAAAAAAATTATTTGGTTACTATGGAGTCAATGGGAGATCACATTCCCATATTTCTGCAATTTCGGATATCAGACTCCCAGGTATGGGTTCCTATACTATACTAACGATGTTACGAAAAAAATAATAATGCATTAATACATTTTATTTTTGAGGCAAATTGGCCACAGGGTGGTTTTATATTACTTTTAGTACTTTAATGACTGCCCTTTGTTGCTATGAAACAGCAAACTAGTAAAACTTGCCAGCTAGTTAGTTGTTTCTTTGATAATAAGGTTGCACCATGGCACAATTACATCAAGTTTTAAGATGCAAAATAGGCTCCTATATTGTATCTCAGCCTTACTAAATAATATTTGGCCATCTTAATGGTAATTTATTTATCTGAGCTACAAATATCTCAATTTTGCCTCTATCTATCTATCTATCTATCTATCTATCTATCTATCTATCTATCTAGCATAAGGACAGTGGTTCTGCATTTACAAGAAATGAAATACTAGAGTCTTATAAAAGTATCATGTTAAAACTTATAATTAATTATGAAAGATGTGAACTGCAACTAGAAATGATTTAAGTCCTGAACGTCAGTATACAGTAGAATCAATGTATAAAAAGTCCAAAGCGCAATATTAAAGCAAGGATGTAAAATTAATGCTGCCAGTCCTTCAGAGACTCAGAAAGCATTGATAAAGGTGAGTGGAAAAGATAAAAAAAAACTCAAAATATTTTAAATGTCAAACCTTTATCAATAAATAAAGTTAATAAACTAAACAGAATAAATATAAATGTTTGTAAGATACTTAATCAATTTGCATGTCTCTTTCAAAAAAAATATGGGTTTTGTATGAATCCAACGTACTGCAAATGAGTAGTGTGTATGAAATTAGATAAAAAAAAAAAAAACAGGCGTAAGCCACTATGTTTTTGACACTTTGCACCCGTCCCTGCTGTCAGTATCTGTGGACCATTCTGGAGAACATGTACATGTCCTTTCCTTATGGAGAGAGTGTTGCAATGTTTGGCAGCAATGTATTCATCAGGAATGGAAGGAGAAGGCACATCGGTGTACCTTCTCACATTTGCTATCATACTTACAGTCTGATATATCATATTTTCATGAATTTTTATAATCTCTATATACAGAATATCTGCTGCCTGTGTGTGCTCTCACAACTCTCTATAATATGTTACTTGTCCCACTATAGTCTTTTTCACTGAGCATTTGATAGTTTTGGAAGTCTTCATGTTGTAATTAGCACTGTGAGAGGATGTGTTGGTTGTGGAAGCTGGTTGGTAAGTCCTTACCATTTCAGGAATAATAGAAGAGCTAGAACGGAACAGACATTAGTATAGATTGTAAACTCTGTGGGGCAAGGAGTTCCTTATGCTTGAGTTTCTTAAATCTGTTTTTTAATCTTTGATGTAATGATATATGTCTATTTTTGTATTATTTATTTTCTAATTATTGAAATATTTCATCTGTCTATACAGTTACTACAATGTAAGAAATGTACAACACCATATATATACTGTCATAGTGGAAGCATACACTGTAATTGTCAATAGAAAAGATCTCATGAAATTCTAGTTATGGGTGATTTAAATCAAGATATAAATTGGGGCCTTAAGAAGTTTGTATCAGTGAGTTGAAAGAAATTTATTGATTGGAAAGTCAACAAGAAAAAATACTGTTCTTGGCTTGTTCCCACAACACAATCTAAAAAAAAGAAGCAAAGTCCATGTAATGGAGCACTGTCACAGTCAAATGATAACTGTCACACCACAATCCAATCATTTCAAAAAGCTGCATTCAGATTCAAAATTATGAAATTAAAAAATGTCAGACTCTAATCATCTGGAATAAATTGTAATAGAAACATCTCAAACAGAGGCAGATAATCAAAGGTGAAGAATAACAATCAAATCGCAAGTTCATTCAAGCAAATCAAAAAGTAATATGGAAAGCAATGTGGCTGAATAATAAGCCATTGGAAGTATTGCAAGGAATAAAGGGAACCCACTGTTTTGTTTAATGGGAAATAGGTGAAGATGCATTTAGATAACAATAAACTAAGTATAGATTTGTTTATTTGTCACTTACAAAGTTATACAAGTACAACCCGTACAACCTAATCACCTGTAGTAAAATGTACCGTGATCATTCCTAAACTGTGTAATTTTTATAATAACAATATACAAGTTCAAAACAGTGCAATACATTTAACAATACATACTAAATTTATAGTAAATCAAATGTAGTGCCATATATTTCAAAAGCAAAGTAAAACAAATTTATTGGAGTTATTTAATGTTTACAGGATTTTCTAGTAAACTTAAGGTATGAAGATCAAAATTACGGAAAGACCCATTATCTGGAAAGCTCTAGGTCCCAAGCATTCTGGATTACATGTCCCATACATGTACATATTAAATTTCCTACCAATATATAAAATCAAAATAATTAAAAAACTAAAAAGGCTGTGATGGCATATCATGATTAAGAAGCCTGATAGCCTAATAGATAAAACTTTTTCTAAACCCCTCTGTTCTGACCTTAATATTTCTAAAAGGTTTTCCTGATTTTAATAAGTCAAACAAATAATTACCAGGGTGAGTTCTACCTTTAATCATTCTGAATGCTCTGACTCTACATCTACAATATAAATATTTTGTAGTGATGGTAAAGTGAATGTAATTCAACGTTCTGCCACCCGTATCACCTACTGTAAATCATTCCCATCTTGTACACTACAATTCCCTAACCATGAGATAATATTCTGTATTACTCTATACAGCATCAGTGTAAAAGATCTTTAAAATTTCTGCTAAAACTCCAAATTTCCACAAGTTCCAAGCTGTCTGGCCTTCTTAGACTGTGCTTGAATATGTTCAGACCATGTCAAGTCCTCAAAAAATTGGGCCCCTAGATATACTACTCACCCTCTCTACTGAAGACCCACCAATAGTTAATTAAGACCTCTGCTGTTTCCTACTAAAGTCCACTAACAACTGCTTAGTTTTGCTGACATTCAAATAAAGACAGTTATTTCAACACCATGATACTAGATTCTCCACCTCCACCTTATAAGCAGACTTATTATTATTATTGTAATTTAAGGAATTAGAGCTGGATATGGCCACACAATCATGAGTATAGAGAGTAAAGAGAAAATGACTTGTTTGTTTGTGGAGCACCTGTATTTAGTAGGATAGTATTAGAGACACAACTACCAACTCTTACCACCTGTGATCTTCCCATTAAAAACCCAGGCACACAAGTGACTAATTAGTCCCAGATCTATCAGCAGTCTATATGCAACTATTGTGTTAAATGCTGAACTATAATCAATAAATAGTAGCTTCACAAAGTTTCTTGTCCACATGGTTGAGAGAAGAATGTAGAACATTAGAAATTGCATCTATTTGAGCGATAAACAAATTGTAGTGGGTCAACATTACTAAGGATGACAGATTCAAAAACATTCTTAATAAGACTTTCTAACCACTGATTTTAAACCCTTTGCAGCGCCCTACGGACATCATGCTCTGCAACAGTGATGGTTTTCACATCCTTCACTAATAGACAATAATTCTTATTAAAGCACTGGCTAGTATCAATACAATCACCTGACTAGCCTCAAAGCATGCATAGAACACATTAAGTTCATTGGCAAACATAGAGTCAGCACAGAGTCTCCATGGGCTTACTTTTGAAGTCTGTAATTCTATGTAAGCCCTGCCAAATACAACATGTCGTTTTGATGGAAATACCTCTTCTCTCTCTCCTGGTACCGACATTTTGCATCTTTTACCGCATGCCATACACCATATGAAGCCAATTATAAGCACTTGGTGATATCACGGTAATAAGACCTGTGCGGTTTTTATGTGTAACTGAATGTGGAATCATTTTTATTGTACATTTATTTTGAATATCATCTATAGAAGCTTATTTCATAGATTTTTGTAACACCATGAAGGAGACAGATCTAACACTAATGCCCAAGGAATCCTCAATAGTTATTTCAAATTTCAGAACGTTTTATGGTGTCTTTTTGTATATTATGAACTGATAAATGAATGAGATTCAATGATAAATGGTGAGCCATTTTGAACTCATATTGAGATAGATGGTTTTGATATTTATGGACTGGCCACTGCCTGTAAATGAACTGAGCAATATTATGGTGCTGCCACCTTGGATAACTAAAATATTCAAGAATGATGAATAACAATGGGCATCAAAGATATTTTGAACTCATGGAATTGACAAACTGTCTTTTTACCCACTATATGGTTTTACATTTTGAAATTATTTTAACCTCTGGTTCACTAAAAAGTGGTCTGACTTTGTGATCTTTGTAGGTTCATGAATTTTGCTTCAATGTACACACACACACATATATACATATACATACAGTATATTTATATATATTTTTTTTTTTACTTTTACAAGGATTCATCTTTACCAGCATTTGTTACTGTCATATTAATCTTTTCAACTCCAACATGCTATTTTAGGTGAGTAGTATCATATTCTGTGTTAGCTTAATGGTCTATACCAAATATATTCCATATTTTAGTCTAATGATGCAGATGAAATGTTGATAGACAGTTAATGAAATCATCAATACCGACAAATATGTAAAGCGTTGCAGGATCTGCCTACATTTTCAGTTCCATACTCCGTATGCTAATATCATGTATGGCCAGATCATTTCACTTGCATCTTATTAAGTGACAAGATCCAAAACTGACATATGGATGTGACTGGTGATAGTTTTGATATAGAAATTTTGCTTCATAAAAGCCACAAATAGTGATGGGCGAATCTGAACCATTTCACCATTGGTACCTCACCAAGAATTATGAATCACACAATGATTTTCCTCACTTAGAAAAGGGTAGGTAACAAAGAACACAGAGTTGATGGGGGCTAATAAATGTATATTCCTGGCCCTCTGTTTAATTAGCACAAAAGTATCTGTGCAAGTCAATACATTTTTTAAAAATAGGCATTTTAATGGCAAGTTTATGATAATAAATAGAATTTTTTGGAAAAGCTCTAGTCCCAAAGACTCATCCTCTCCTACTGTAGCTTTCCTAGGTGAGAGATCTCCAAAACCTACACACATTTTTGATGCCTTAAGGTTGCCATTAAAGTAATGGTGTACTGTATGTGTATACAAAAGCAGAAAAATTCTCATGCTCAGGTAATCATAAAGGAAACCAAGCATAAGTTTACTAATCACATGCGGTTTCATGCTGAACAAAACTTGGAAATCTTTTTTGCGTTTGTCCCAACAGGCTTTTGTAACGAGGGAAAACTTTGGCACCTATAAAGTTTTGGGAAAAGAATCTCCTTACCAAAGCAGTCTGATCATTCCTGACTGTAGCTTTTATAAGGGAAATTGCAAACTATGGGGCAAATTCACTAACCACCAAAAATTCGCCAGCGACGGCTTTGCTCACATCGCAACACTTCGCCAGATGTAGATTCGCCAGAACAACGCTAATTCACTAAAATCCGTTGCATCCAGGGTGCTGAACACTGTTGAGGGTGAGCTAGTGAAGTTGCGCTAGTGTTGGCCAGGGAAGTTACAGTTGAATGGACATATATGTTTCAGCAAATACATTACACTACACAAGCCCAGAGAACCTTAATAAAAGAAAATAAAGTTGTTATATTGCCCTACACATGAGCCCAGTGTATAGTTTATGTGCCATATGTTAGGAAATGTAGGGGGGGGGAGCGGGGTACAATCTTTTGCAGCCTATCACCCTGAAAAAGTCGCCAGTGTTTTTTGGAAAATTTTTTTGAGGAAGTCCTATCTACTCTATTGCACTTCATCTGGTCTGAGGTGGTGAAGGCAAGTCTGGCGCAAAAGGTAACGTTCAGTAAAATCCGCATCTTAGTGAATTTGCAAAGTAATGCTTTTTCACCAGAACGAATAGTGTGAAGTAGCACTAGCATCTATTTTCTTTGCTAGCAAATTTTTCGCCAGCGTTAGTCACTTCTCCCTTTAGTAAATTACCCCCTAAGAGTACATACATGTAGTTGTGGTAGTAATTGCAATGATCTGTTAATTAGTGATGGGCGAATTTATTCGCCGATTTGCGATTGCCGCCAGTGAATAAATTCGCAAAACGCCCGTGAAAATTCGCCCTAAATAATTAGCCGGTGTCAAAAAAAATTTCGGCGTCATCGAAAAAAACAGACGCTGGCATCAAAAACGCCCGCCGGCGTCAAAAAACGAGACGCCGGTGCCATTTGGCGAATTTTTCACCATTTTGCGGGAAACGGCGCAAATTCGCCCATCACTACTGTTAATCATACACTCTAAGAGAAAACCTCTCTTTGTAAAACAGGAGACCATAGACAACATCAATCTTTACTGCTTCCTTTTTGGGGCCTCGGGAACTTTCTGTGGGATCAACAGGAGACCTGAACCATGACACAAAGGATTTCTATAGTGTCAGTGGCATAACAATAGAGAAATGAGACCCCTCTGTAGTGGGGAGTCCAGGGGTGGCCCAGACCACTGGATCTGTTTATTTTATACCTTTCATTTTCTGTGGTGTGGATGGTGAACATGACACGCTCACTAGCAAGCAGTAGAGAAGAGGGAGAAAGAAGGGAAGATGGAGCGGGCAGGAGAGTGGGGTCCACGGTTAGTTATTATGCAGAGCACCAGGCCCCACTGAGGATTTTTTTTGGGGGGAGGCCTGCAGCTTTGTAGTTACTTTTGTAGCCACTGTATATTGTAATACAGAAGGATTATGCATAGGCACACATGCAGAGAGCTGAGAGGTAGAAAGGCGTGTATCTCCCAGTCAATACAACTGAAAATAAATGTAACTTAATTTAACCACTTTTTTTTTTACTTCACACTATTTATAGATTTATGAAATATTAAAAGCTCCCTGACAAAAGACTATCAATATTTTACTACAAGTTGATCATTTTGTCCAATAAATTTGATTCCACATTGATCCCAAGTGATCCAAAACATTATAAATAGGTGTTTCCAAAAAAGATTGATTATTCATTAGCTAATAATATATGCAAACCTGTAAAGTGGGATTCTCTATACAAGAGTAAGTCATCTTCTAAAATAGGTATTAGCTACCAACAAGCCATAAAAGTGTTAATTTTACAGTTAATTCAGACTATGGTGGACAGATTCATACAAGGAAGTTCAATACCTTAGAGATAAACAAGACAAACTGCAAGAATCCAGTCTTTCAGGTTAAAAGGATGCCATCTAGTCCCTTTAATTATTCCCTACATCCCAACATACCAATACAGCCCTGCATTTACAAAAATACTATACCCATAACTGAATAGATGATTTTGCCACTTTATGGAATGTAGGCTGAATCATGCACCTATGCTATCTACCAATTTGCCATGTTGCGAGAGGATTTTATGTGTAACCTGTATTTTATTTGTGTACACTTTACGATTCAGGATTATACTGTAACGGACAAAGTCTTTTGTTTGGATTACAAATTGCTGAGATTTTCTACAATTTACATGTGAGTAGCCTGTTCTACATTGCTGTGCCTGTGCTGATTGATATGTCACAATATAAGTGCTTTCACATTTTCTTTTAAGTGTTTGAGAGATGAAAGTGGTATTTTCATGACCACTCTAATATTCTTCTACTATACTGAGTGAATGTCATGGTTCAGCTATATCGTAATACGTCACTGTTAGGGTCTTTTCCATTTGTGTTTCTATATAATTTTTTTCAAGTAAAAGGACCTACAGATAAACCAGATGATTTTACGTACACTGTCGGTAAAGCATGACATTAGGCTTGGTTTGTTTAATACAATATTATAATTTATTCACTAATATGCAATTGCATTATATTATAATCTATTTCATACATGTACTACTTTAAAGGGGAATGCTGGCATATTTAACCATGTGTTGTTTTTATTTGGCATCATCCTACTGATCACACCAATGTAAGTGACTGCTTTGAGAAGCAAAATGATGAATTCATTAATCTGCAGAAATAATTGCACAAGTTTAATATAAACAGTAGTGATGGGCGAATTTGTCCAGTTTCGACCAGGAAATCCACTAATTTCCAGCAAAATTCATGGCCGAAACATTCGCAAAATGCGAATTTTGATGCAGCGGAAATTCACGGGCTAATGATTTTTTTGGGGGGGAGGATGGTGAATTTTCACAGCAATTTCGCGAATTTAATTGCTGGTGGCAAAAAGCAAAAATTTGACACAAACTCGTGCCTGCCGATAAATTTTCCCATCACTAATAAACAGTACATGGATGTAGAGCAATAAGCATTGCATGGGGTTTGGACCCGAGTAGGGCACAAAGAACTTCTGCTACAATTGGCCTTTAGACATCTGTTTATGGTGGTTAAATTACCTCTGCTGAGTTTAAATGATAGAAAATCATGTTGAATATCATGTTGTACTGTATATATAAATTATAGCATAGGCATGCAATATATTATCTATGTACTATACACTCTGACATACAGCAATGCAATTTGACATTTTATTCTGTTTATACTAACAAGTCATTTAAAAAAGATGTGCTTTTTCTCTGTAATGATCATGAACTTAATGTTTACTAAACTGGCATAAATCCATGCTGATAACAAAACAATCCTCTTTGGTTTCCTCATGCTTAATTGTTTTTAGTAGCTTTAAGTCATTGTGCTCCATATGGAACAACCCTTATCTAGAAAAACCCATCGAGCATTTCTCATAACACATTCTATATCTGTAAAAGCAATGACAAACATGTCTCATTCACATTTAGTATAGTTGGAGTAGTCAATGGTTTATTATTGTTGTAAAAAAAGACAAAGACGCACCCAAGTATCTCTCATTGCTTCATGTTATTTACATAACTGTAACAAGAACTGATATGCAACCTTTCAGTTGAAAAACTAATGACAGTGAAGGAAGTTTGTATTGATGTGAATGACAGGTGATACAAGGTGGCATTCCATTACATATTACTTGTGCTGTGGGCCTAAAAACAGCTCAATGTCTGTAGTTCTGATTTGGTATGTAAGCCATGCCATATTTCATGACGATGATGTTAGAATTAACTCAAGAATTTCAGATATGGGATCTATTATCCAGAATCCTTGGAACGCAAGGTTTGCATCGGCATACCTTACCTTGTTTAAAATGTAAACTTGAAATAAACCCAACAGAATTGTTTTGTCATTAATATGGATTCATGCAGCTTAGTTACCATCAAGTACAAGGTACTGTGCTATTATTATGGTGAAAAAGGAAATCATTTTTAAAACTGTGAATTATTTGATGAAAATGGACTCTATGAAAGTTGGACTTCCTGTAATTCAAAGCTTTGTAGTTTTTAGGATTCTGGAGAAAGTGTCCCATACCTGTATAGTTATTAAACCAGCATGTCATTAATTATTTAATTGTAATGGTTTACAGTATATTTATTAATTTATATTGCAGGTGCAATGGCAGATTATTAGCGATGAGCAAAACATGGCCATTTTGATTTGGGGGAAATATGCATAATGACTAAATTTCTCTGAAATTTTCTTCAATGAGAAGGCATCAGTGTTTTTCTATGTTTTTTTTTCAGCACAAAATAATCATTTTTTCCCCCCGGTTAAACAATACACATGGTGGAACACTAATAATGACTGACGTTTTTTCTGCATTTATTCCAGGTGAAACAAAACGCATGAGAAAATTCTAATAAAGGAATCTGGCCTATTTGTGCAATTTGTTTAGCACAAAATCAATGGAGGCAAGTACCTCTCATGCAAACCCTCATCTAGGCTGCAGTTACATTTGAATTGTTACATGGCAAATTGCATCAGAACTGCATACTGCACTTGTGCTCATAAATGACCGCCAGTATTTCCCAGGTCTACTCCTTTTTTTCATCACATACTGTAGGTTGAGTAATTCGCAAAGAGAAAGTGATTTAATTAATTTTTATTTAAGTTTTATTCTTCTACAGTAAAATTCTGAAACCAACATAGAATACTTTTGTTGAAACACCTCTAAAAATTAAATCATTATATTCTGCAGGTTCATGCTGTGCTCTTTCCTTCTTTTAATATAAAACCTTAAAAAAGCAACCACACATACACACACGCGCGCACGTTGGGATCCAGCAGCTCTTTTTGACGCCCCCGGACAGTATTTTCAGAACTCATTTGTTTGAGGGGTTTTAATCTACAGACAGTGAAAAGTTGCACCTGCTGTGATGTCGTCAATCACGCCAGGAGGAAAAATAGTGGCATGATTTGTTATCTGTTATTTCCCTTGCTGTGGTGACTGTCTCCCAGTGCCAAGTCTGTCCTTAAGGCCATCACTTATAGCGACCACTGTCTGTCAAAACCACAGCCAACTTTAAGGGCTGTCTTTGTTGGAGCAGACAAATGAATATGACCTTTAACAATAAAATAGGCGCCTACTGTGAGAGATGAAACAGCAACTAAAATTAAGAACACCATACAGCCGTCTCAAACAGCCGAAGAAAAAAGAAGTTAGAACTATTACTTAATTATAAAAAGAAGCTGCAAGTAGATCTTCTCAATAATAAAAGAGAGGTGCTCGAGAATATTGATTAAAAACAAAGGGCTATAACTTTAAGTCTCCCAGAAATGATCCTCCACGCTATGAAATATAGATGTGATTATCGGTTTTCTACAACTAAGAGAAGCAAAGAGAGAGAGAGGAAAGGGTTAAATTGCGATGCCATAAGATGGCTCAGGTAAGGCTGAGATTTTCTATGGCAATTTTCTATAGATAGAAACTGTGTACTAATCATTTATGAATATTCCAGAAGGGCAATGGAAAAAAGATAAGAACACAGCGGCAAAGCTTTGATTTACACTAATAGCTACTTCAAAAGATCTTCAGAAAAGTGCCTCTGCCTGGGTAGTTATTGGATATGAGACAGCCATTGATATTTTGTAGCGTTTTAAAGCACAGAGTGAGAATTTCAGGCAAAGCACTGGAAAGACCACAGCAGTTTGTGGTTTAAAAGGCTCTTGTAACCTAACCTTACAAGTGGTCAGCGGAGACTATACAGCACAGAGCAACACAAATCAATCTCATTGAGCACTTTTCAGGTAATATAATATTCTGTCTGTGACAATAATGAAATTAGCTGATGGATTTTGTTTTAAATGTTGAAATGCCATTTGAATTTTTAATGAAGCTGCCAGCATATACTGCATGTACTGTACATTTTGTGGTTTTACGTGAAAGAAAAAAAAGAAGAATTGATTGTGTATGGCAAACATTGGGAAATAGTTTAAGCAAGATGTATGGCTATAGCTTGTGATATGGCTAAAGCACAGCCAATCACTTCAACTCCTCACTGGCCTCGTAACAGTGGTACTCTAGTAACAGAAAGAACAAATCTTAGTCTTTATATATCATGATGTAGCATAAACTACACCACTATAGGGAAACAAAGTGCGTTATGGTTTTCAAATGTTAACACATGCAAATAAACAAAACAAGCTAATCTATTCTAGCACACTGGCTCTTTCAGCACTTTATGGGTTAAAGAAGTGTTTTCTTCAGTTGTGAAGGTCTATTAAGAAACAAATAATTGTAAATTACAGTAGAACTTTTTTTATGACAACTTCCACTATTCCACCCTATTTATTATTAAAAAAAAGCTCTATTTAAATGGTTCAGGTAAAAACTTGATAAAAGCGAAAACACATACGTTTTTTTCAGATTTTTTTCCCCAATCACTTGATTTTTTTGGCCTATTTCCTGAAACTAATAAATTTTTCAGAAATGTTGCCCGAAAGCCAGAAAAGGTTGAATTTTCGGGCTAATTCCAGCGCTCTCCACAGAAGCTTCAAAATAGGAAAGGGGCTTCTGACATTGACTTATACACAACCTTGAGGTTGAGATGGCTGATTTTCAGATTTGGACTTTTTGCTGTGTAGAGCCTTAAAAAATCTCAAAAAATTTGAGTTTTGCCCCAAAAAGCGAAAGACTTCAAGTCAATTTGTATTAGGACAATTTTAGTTATTTTTCAATTTGAGCTTTCAAGATTAATTCAAAATTTAACAGACTCGTTAAAAAATGATTTTTAGAACAATTGTAAAAACTGTTTGCATTATCTTTTTTTACATTTTTATGTAATTGAGTTTTGAAATTGAAGTTTTTTTAATTAGCATTTGAGATTTATAAGTTTTCACGTTTTTTAAAATTACATTTTTTATAAATCTGCCTGTTTTATGTATTTGAGTCCAACTTGTAAAAATTTAACAGTACATTGTTAATTTGTTGTGATCAAGTGTTTTTTTAACCAGGAATTAATACAATTGAGTTTTTCTGATTCAAGGCTTTAAGCATGTTAATGAGAAAAAAAATTGGGATCAGAAAAAAGTTTAAATATGAAATATTTATTCATATTAATATATTGGCATAAATTAACCTTTTTTAAATGTTGCCTTATATCATTCTTGAACACATCTAGAGCAATATAATTTCTCCCTTCTTTATTTTATATATCTCAGTTTATTTTTATTTGTGTGTTATGTTGCAAATGTTATATATTGAAGTTCTGAAGTAAAGTATACTGAGTCCTTGCTTACAACATTTTTTTATATTTTACCTACTAGTTATTTAACCTGGTGATAGTTTCCAAAGAAAGGTTTTTCTTTTTGCTCCGTTTATACTAAAACCTGGCTAGCTCTCGTGTTGCTTTACTGCCTCCAGGAAGGCTGTTTCAAGAGAGAGAAAAACATGAATTCTGTTTCTAAAGAGAGAGGTAGAAGTGCAGCAGTTCTCACTGTCTGAAGCAAAAAAAAATAAATAAAAATAATTTTCAGAGGGCATTTCAGATAGCCCTAGGGACACCTAAAGCTATACTAAATATTTGTGAAAATCATAAGCCTCTGGGAAACAACTGCAAGTGCTAAAATCTTTGAAAGAGTACAAGAGTTTCTTGTAGGCACCACTGTTACATGCCTTTTTCCTGGGTCTAGTGCTAACTGCAAAGTTATGTACGTGAGGTTAGACTTTGCTGAGGTGCTGGAACATAAGGGAATTCAAATCTGAAAACCACAGATCCTATGTGAAGATATAGAACTATGGAAGTAATACAGAAAGAAGCAAATACAAGTAAAGCTTGTCTTGTCTGAAAACCATTATTTAGAAAGCTCTAAAATACAGCATTATCTATTCCCATTATTGCCCATTTAATTAGATATTTCTTCATATATTTACTGATTTTCTTTTAAATAAACACATAATACCTTGTACTTTAAGTTGTCTGAGCTGCCCACAATTCATATAGAAGGCAAAAATAATGCTACTGTTTTTTTGTTCAACCTTTTGCATAACTTACCTGATTTACATGATTTGTCAGACAATTCTACACTAAAGAACATGAACAGAGAAAGTATATTGCTTTATGCAGACACTAGGGGGCATATTTATCAACAGCCGAATTTCGAATTGAAAAAACTTCGAAATTCGAATTCAAAAAGACCAACCGAAATTAAGTTGAAGGTTTCTTTTTTGGTCGAATTGGTCTGTTTTCGATCGAATAGGTCTGTATTCAGCTGAATTTGAAGGAATAGTGCATTCAATAAAATTCGATTCAAAGTTTTTCCCAAAAAAACCTTAGATTTTTCACTAATTGACTCAAAATAGGTTCTAGAAGGTCCCACATATGCTAAAACAGCAATTTGGCATGTTTTAAATGGTAAATGGGCAAAGTCGAAGAGACAGTGCATGATTCGAATTTTTGAATTTTTTTTCAAATTCAAATTAAATTTGGACTATTTCCTAGTCGAAGTACACAAAAAATAGCTCATCATTAATGCTGAACTTTTTACCTTAGCTTGGTTGTATTTCAATGGGATACTCCATTGAAAACATGTAAGTTTATAGATTTGGGATGTAAAGGTATACAGGTACCTTATAATCATAATGGGACTCTGCATCGTATTGTCCGTGTATGGAGTCCTTCTGTGGGACTTCATAAAATGAAAAAAAAGCCGGCACTAATCACACGCGGTGATTCGCTTTCTGAAGTCGCACAAAAGCAACTTCGGACGACTTCGGAAAACAAACCGTCGCGTGTGATTAGCGCTGCCATTTTAGCCGGCGCAGAGTGAGGGAAGGCGTTTGGGGAGATTGCTCGCTGCAAAGACGAGGTGATTAGTCGCCAGACGACCAAATCTCCCCAAAACGCCCAGTGTGGCCTTACCCTCAAAGTGGTCATTTTGGAATAGATCCTTTTGTTTGGCAAGTTAATGAAACAAGCAGATCTTTCAGTGTATGGCCTCATTAAGATAGGCAAATCTCTGACAGAGAAGGACCCACACAGGGATAGAGTGCAGAGCACTATAGGGGGGGGAAATAGTGGTGCTCCCACTCTGGCTGTGGTCTGCACCTTGTGCTGGATTAAAAACCATGACATGAGGTACAGACCACAGTATTAGGGGGCAAAGTGCAAACAAGGGGTACATTTGCACTTTGCACACTGTCTAGGAGGTAATAAATGACCCCTTATGTATATACAGTACCTATTTCCCTCCCTATGGTGTTATAGTGTTGTTGTGCAGTGAAAATAACAGTGAAAAAACCCACCCAAGTGTTTGATACATTAATAAATTAAAATGACTAAAGTTTTGTTAACATTAGGGCATTTAAGACACCATAAATCATATGACAGTTGGTTGTGTCACATCACCTAGTTAAAGTGAGAGGAGCTCAGTGATACTCCTTATACTGCTTTACACTCTCTACACTCTCTTCCAGTCTACACAGGTACCAAAAATGCATGCCAAAACTGTTAAAATGGAAGAGCCACATGCCTAATGTATATTGCTATTGTGTTTACAGATAATCAAGGCATGCTAACATGGTCTCTGTTGAAAATATAATAATATATATCTTATGTGGACATAATTATAAAAAGCAAAAATCAATTATATGATAATGTATTTAAGTTTTTATTTCTCACAGCAACGGTAGGACCTTGACAGAGTACTGCACAGGTAAATTTAGAAGAGGGAGAAAGGAGGTTCTCTCCTGTGACTGCACAGTGGGTTGATTGATACCAACGCTACTACTGCTTGTGCTAGGTGATAGCCTGCTTGGATTTCCTGTCATCAACACACTGCAGATTCCGGACAGACAGCAGGGCTGCTGAACTTCTCTCATGGTAGGAGACGCAGCTCCTGCTCGTAGCAGAGTTTGGGGCCATCCTCTCTGTAGGTAGAGGCAGCCTAATACTCAGTGGTGGATATAATGATATAGTGCTGATCTCAAGTGAGGAGCGGCAGAGCATAGTAGAGACTCCTTATGGATTTCTGGCTTTGAATATTGCCTTGGGGTGAGGCTGGCAAGGTCCTATTTATTTGATAAAATGTTAATAAACGCTGTGGCCATTTTCACCATTTCTGGCTCCTTGTGTTTCATTACTGTGTGTAACTAAAGGGTTCAATGGGATAGCTGAAGGAGAAGGGTCAATTGAGGAGTCCCATTGTCAAGCATCAGAAGCACTGTTTATTTTCTTAGCAAGTAAAGTAGAAAACAGATCTCTAGTCATATTGTATTATATTATTATATCATAATATTATTAACAAAATATTACATATTCTAAAAAAATATCAATCACTGCTAAATTACAGTAGTTCAATCAACAGTTCTACTGCTTCATGAACATTTAATAAAAAAACACAGAATCTCCCCCTGCAAAAAAAAACAACACTTTTACATTGTTGCAAGCAATTTAGTATTTCTCATTTTGTCCATCTGCTTCTTTCATCACACCTAAGCCAGCAATCTAACACTTCCCTAACTAATCTAACACTTCCTCTGCCTTAGTTAATCATTTAACACACCATAATCATGCTGGGTAAATTATCAGCAAAGTTCACTGTACTCATGATCATGCTGTCCTGGTCAAGCAGATCAATAAAGGGCTCTCAAGCTTTTGGAGTGCTGCTCAACATTTCTACTAGTTTAAAAAATGACAACAATACAGTAGTAACCATCGTCCATGAATGAATATATATATATTTTTAACTTTACTGGTCTACTGGTCTAGTTACGTTACTGGTCTATGGACAATTTTTTCTTGGCACAACAAGGCAAAATATTTTGCACAGCCCTAATTTTTTAAACATATCAAATTTGCATGAAGTAATGTTATATGGGTTTGCAGAATACACATACCGGAGCTGGTTAGCACAACGCCATATGTCTATGGGAGTCATTTCTGTGGCAAAACAAGAACCCATCCCTACTGGTTAGGATTACTGTTGGCTCCAAAACCTATATCACAAGTGGTGGCAGGGTGTCACTGTCACACCAGAACAGATGCCAAGCACCCTGGTGTCGGCTCGTACTTCACCAGTTAAGTGACTGCCTTTGGCCTCGGAAGGAGCCCTCGGCTTACTCAGATGCCACCTGGACTTAACGAGAGGTGCAAGGCGTAAGTTCTGGCAGGCAATGGGGCACGACTGTTTACAAGGATGCTGGAAGATAGGAAGCCACCAGGAACAGACAGGCGGGCCAGCACAAGCAGTTAGAATAGTCGCAGGCAGGCAAGGGTCAAACACAGTAGATCAAGACAGGAATAATAGTAATAACACCCAGGAACAAGCTAATTGAACCTAACAACGGGCAAGATCCTGTAATCTAAATGGGCTTTATATACCTTTGAATTTCGCGCCAATTGCGCGCGGCGCATGCCCTAGAGGAAGCCGGCACAGGAGAAGAGAGCATCGCGACGGGCGTCCACGCCGAGGACGCGGCGTGGACCCTGCTGCCGCTAGACCACCAGGATAAGTTCCTTACACAGGGTAAGTAGCCACCATGCTGACTTATTGTAAGCCTAAAACCAATGATGGTGGAATAGTAAAAATGAAATTGATACCCCTTTCCAACACAGAACCCAGATGCTTCCTCCTGAACTTAGCTTAGGCACCACTGCATGTACGACAATTTGGCCATGTACTTTAGCCTACTCATACCAAAGCCCACAAAACTCTTACACCTTCAAGTTCTAAGTGAAAAAAAATAAATAAATAAATTAACAATTTTGAAATTCAGCTCAGCTAACTCTCAGTGCCCTTACTATAAGATATAAAAAAGCCATGAGATATGGATTACTCTTAAAAAAAAATCAAATCAAGGTGTTTGTAGACTTTCAAAAGTTTGGATTTATCACTGTTTCACAAACCTTGCAACAAAGTAATATATTAAAAAAAAAAGCTTTCTAGATGCAAATATGTCAACATAATATACTTTTTATGATGTGATACAGAGCTAGAAAGAATTATTTACTATAGAGATACCTACAATATATCTACAGAATAGCACTGCCTAGAATATCTATGTTCTTGAAATTTTATTTCATTCTATAGGGTTAGATGTTCATTCCCTTCATATTTATCAAGCGACAAGATATTCACAGGCATAAATAGTGTATTCAGCTAAGACCTAAGCTACAAGACCATCAAACGCTGTTGCAGACAGAACTGTTTTATATATGAACATCCTTTTACAATTTAATATCCTTTTCACTTTTGAAATGTAACCACACTTTTCAGAATTTTAAATAACACTTGGATTCCTAAAGTTCTTGAAGCATTTAGCAATCTTTATATTCTTCAGTACAGTATTCCACAGTGGATTTTTAAAATTCAGTATAGTAAAAGTTGTATCATATCATTCACATAACAACCTGTTCCATTTTCAGTCTTGACATGATCTCACAAATAAAGTCTGTGTTTGGTGGATCTGTATAGTTTAAATCAAATGGGAAGTTGATCATTAAATTGTACGTGCAATTTACGCATCCATTTTGAAACGAAGCATTATACAACCGAAATAGGAAAAGTACAGTGTCTGAACACATGGGGCAGATGTGGCCGTCACTAGTGAAAATACACCAGAAATACCATCAGGGAAACCAGGGAAATTGCCAGTTTACTAACAGGCATAGAGGAAAATTCGCTAGCGAAAGAGTACATATTTTTTGCGTAGGCGAACGATCGCTACACTGCACTAAATTCACTGTGCACAGTGCAAAGTTTCCATAATGTTACCCCTTTCGCAAAGGTTTCCTTCACCAGCTTAGACCTGGCTAACTGCTAAGAAGAAGCCACATCATCCTCAATCTTATGCCGAAGAGTCATAAAAGTTAATAATTTATTTTTTTTTTATAAATCTGTTTTTATTGATTTTTCAGAAAAGGGAAAAGAAAAAACAGGTATACAACGGCACATTCAATACAGAGATAGAGCATCAAAACAATACAGAAAATAGCAGCTTTCAATTAGCCATGCACAAACGCAAAATGACTCTACAACGATAATCAAAGAAGATTATTCCGGAAAAAGCATCAACAGCAGGTGTAAATTAATTAAATTTTAAAGTGGTATGGTATTTAAAAGTTGTAACTGTTGAAAATGTTTGTAATAACATTTTTTAACCATTTGAGGGGCATGCAACATTTGTTTTAGGGTGGGCTCATGTCTAAGATAATAGAGGATCTCTTTTGCCTTTATTTTGCTTCCTTCAACATTTTTAATCATAAGTGGTCACTTCAAGCAATTTCCCCAACATCACTAATAAAGACATATAAATGACCTATATGTACCCGCCCTATTCAAATTGACCTAAACGTAAGTCTACTAACAAAGTTTTGCTAGTCAGAACTTAACATTAGCGAAAGTTCGCTATGAAATGCTCACGCTGACAAATTTACGCTAGCAAAACGTCACCAGCATTCGGCTGCCAAGACGCAACTTTGCATTTTAGTGAATTAGCGTAGTGGTAGCAAATTAGCGCCTGACTAAGTGGTGCAAGTTGTGGCGAAGCCCTCGCAGGTGAAAATTCGCCCTTTAGTGAATTTGTCCCATGATCTGAAGAACAGATATTAGCAATGAGCCACTTTGGTTCCTGCTAATGGCAGACTGAAAAGTTTACTTTTTTTTAAAAGAAACTAGTAAAACAAAGTGAAGTGATTCACACACTGCCACACTAATACACAAGGGGACAAGCTTTAATCTTGGAAAATAATTTATTAGACATGGGGCAAAGTGTACACAGCTAGAGGCATTTTAATTTGGTATTGGTTAACTAGGGGAAAGATGAATCATGGGGCAGAATGGGGACTGAGCGAGCTAAACAAGCTAGGAGGGATGAATTATAACATGTGGGACAGATGTGGGTGAACTGATAAAAAAAGGGTTTATGAAACAATTAGAAAGTAAAAGGGTATGTTTATTATTACTGGACAAGCTTGAAAAGGAAATAGTTTGAATGCCTGTTGTGATTTTCATTTTAGTCACTAAGGGGCAGATTTATCAAGGGTCGAATGTCGAAGTACAAAAAACTTTGAAATTCGACCATCAAATTAAAAATATTCGAATTCGAATATCGAATTTGAAGTTTTTTCAACAAATTTGGCAGTCCTGCGGTCAAATAAAAATTTACCGATCGATCAAAGGATTTTCCTTCGACCTCTAAAGACTTAGAAAATGGTTAACAGAGCACTTCAGCATGTTTAATTTGGCGAAGTGTTGAAGTTTTTTTTAAAGAGACAGTACTTCGATTATCAAATGGTCGAATATTCGAACGATTTTTACTTCGAGTCGAACTAAATTCGAAGTCGTAGTATCGTATTCGATGGTTGAAGTATCCAAAAAATTACTTCGAATTTCGAATTTTTTTACTTCGAAAATTCCCTCGAATTCACTTTGACCCTTGATAAATCTGCCCCCATATGTATTACCTTTAGGTTTAATTTCAAAAGTTTTACCCTAACATGGTGCAGCAACTTTACCAGTGCAAAAAGCAGGTGCCAAGTATACTTTTTTTGCAATTAGCTCCTTTCGTCTTGTCATTTTTTAGTCCCCAACATATCCAGAGGTTGACCTGTTTTACTAATATATGTTAAAGTTGAGCATTATTTGGGCCTCATGGGGCCAGTACAGTCATAGAGTTCACAGTACAAACTAAAATCATGTAGCTATTACTGAGAAAACTCCTTCTGGCCATGGGTAGACCACTCTCTTTCTCGATGTACTGTATAACTAGAAGTGTTACATACTGTACAATGAAAACAAGTTGCCACTATTAGACAAGATGCAGAGTAAAAACACCAAACCTAACCTGACTTTGAAGGATTTTATACAACGGGAAGTGAAAAATTCCAAAATAAATAGAAATTTATCAGCACTGATTACATACAATGTATCAAGGATTTGGCTATGTAGCGGTTTACAATGACTGTGATTTAAACATCTTAGACATCTAAGATTAAAGAGCAGATGGACATTAGAGGCTAACAGGGCCTGTAGTGAAGATTAATGGCTAGTGATGCGCGAATTTATTCGTCAGGCGCAAATTCACGGTGAATTCCCGTGATTCGCTGCCTGCAAATAAATTAGCAAAACAGCAGCGGAAATTCACCTGCGAAAATTCGCCGGCGTAAAAAAAAAATACCATTTTGCGAATTCGCAGGAAATTCGGGAATTTTTTGGCGAAGCTAAAACGCCTCAAATTCACTCATCACTATCAATGCCTTTTAACTTGAGTACTAAGTTGTATAAGAATTAAATTAAATATACCATAAAATGCATTTACAAAATATTTCAGCTGTTTTGTTTTGCAATAACTGTGGAAACTTTTAATATAAATATATATAGATGTAACAGGATATTTTCATTTTAAATGCCTTGATTCCTGTTATCCATAAAGTCTCCAGACAGACAGACATGCAAGACACTGGTTTATCACCCTGAGTGAGAGCTTAAAGGGAGCTGGATAGGGTTGTAAGTGAGGAGTTGTCCCAGATTTAGGATTCAAAAACAAATAATTCTTGTCACAAATTTTTATGAACCATGATTTTGCACATAGATCTGGTTTTAATTGAACAAGGCCTCTCTGAGACAAAATCCTCAAACAATGCTATAATTCACAGATGCCTTTAAAAATAAAACATGATAAACAACAGAGCATATTTGAATTAATTTGCTAATTTGATACTGTGGTTTCTAATGACACCAGCAAGAGTAATGCTAACTAGTGATGGGCGAATTTGTGCCGTTTCGTTTCGCCGAAAAATTCGCGAAACGTCCGTTTTTTCGGAAAAATTTTTTTTGACGCCGGCAAATTTTTGCCGCGAATTTTCCCGGGCGTTTCGCGAATTTATTCGCTGGCGGTGAAACGCGCAAATTCGCTGCAAATTCGCGCCTGGCGAATAAATTCGCCCATCACTAATGCTAACACAGCTCAGCATAAAACTCTTAATGCAAATTTTCCCTATAGCTATGGGGCCGATTCATCAATAGTCGAATATCGAGGGTTAATTAACCCTCGATATTCGACTGGGAACTAAAATCGTTCGACTTCGAATATCGAAGTCGAACGATTTTGCGCAAATCCTGCGATCGATCGATCGAAGGATTTTTCGTTCGATCGAACGATTAAATCCTTCGAATCGAACGATTCGAATGATTTGAATCCAACGATCGAAGGAAAATCCTTCGAACAAAAAATCACAGGCAAGCCTATGGGGACCTTCCCCATAGGCTAACATTGACTTCGGTAGGTTTTATCTACCGAAGTAGGTGGTCGAAGTATTTTTTAAAGAGACAGTACTTCGATTATCGAATGGTCGAATAGTCGAACGATTTTTACTTCGAATCGTTCGAATCGTTCGAATTCGAACGAATTTAACCAATTCGATGGTCGAAGTACCCAAAAAATACTTCGAAATTCGAAGTTTTTTACATTCGAATTCTTCACTTGAATTTTGTAAATCTGCCCCTATGTGTTAGTTTACAAGGTAGTGCTACCTTCAATCTACAACTCCTTTAGATGATCACTTTGGGGGTAAATATTCAATCCAAAGATTTCTAACTATTTTCATAAAACCTTTTTCTTAAAACTTTTACATCAACTAGACTCCCCTGCATATTTTTACTTTATTTATCAATATATTTTCTCAAAAACTCAGTTGCGAGAAAAGACATGAAAATCATGAAAAAAATGTTTTTCAGATTATCGCCCACAACACCAGAAATTCTTCTGATTATTGTATAAAACCAGTGCAGATCATGAAATTGTAAATGGGACATCTGCCATTGACTTCTACATGACCTTCGACAGGTTTGAGATGGAGTACTTTTTTATTCTGACTTTTAGCAGCATTGGGGTTTAATAAATTTGAGTTGTTTTTTCCTTTGAAAAAATTGTGTTTTCTCCTTTAAATTTCTGACCAGAAAAATTCAGACTTTAATAAATAACCCCCTTTAAGTTCACTTACTAGAGCAGAGATGTCTTTGGAAATACAGTAAAGACATTTTTGCCTGTATGCATTTACCACAAAACATTTCCCATTTAAAAAGGGAACACAGAAGGTAAGCACATTAAGACTTCCGATTAAAGACTATGAAGATCTCTGCTACTAGTACTGGCTATTAGTGATTAGCAAATCTGTCCCGATTTGCCAGAGAAGTCGCAAAACGTCAGTTTTGCAAAAAGCATTAAAGTCAATGGGCATTTTTTACACAAGACAAATTTTTACGCACGCAACTAGTGATGGGCAAATTTCTCCCATTTCTCTTCGCCTTAAAATGTGTGAATTTCCCACAAAGTTTGCGAAAATCTGACATTTTCACGAAAAATCGCGAAATTCTGATATTTTCACCAAAATCGGGGAAAATCGGAAATTGCCGATGGAGATTCGAAAACAGTAGCCGTGTTAAGTGCATGCTTCCCAGGAACCTATAGTATATTATAGTTTTATATTAACCTGCATTCTTTGTGTCTTTTTGGGTATTATTGTAATTGTGATTATTTATATAAAATTAAGAGGGTACTGTTTATCAATTGGAATATGCATAAATTCTTTCCCAGGATTTTTTCTTCTTTAATACAGCATTCTTATTGCCTGGTTGCATCTGTTCCTATTACGTTCGGAATCCCAAACCCAGAACAAACCCCAAGGTCCCGGGCACAGCTCGATGTTCCTCCTATAGCAGCCGTCTTTCCCTTTGGGAGGAACCCTCTGCTACTTGGATGCCACCAGGATTTAATGCGAGAGGACCAAGGAGAGAGTTCTGGGCAGACAAGGGAACCATACGTTTGCAACAGGAATGGAGAACAAGAAGCTTGGTCAAGGGACGGGACGGGTCAATGTGTATATTAGGCACATTTAACTGGCATGAAACATAAAAGAGTATTATCCACGTATACTGTGTGTGTGTGTGTGTGTGTAGGTGACGGCACTGCCAGAGAAAACAAAAAATGTAAAAAGGCAATGTTGCTGATTAAATCAGGTTTATTTTATCTGACGTTTCAGTTCTATACTAGAACCTTCCTCTATAAATTTTTTTAACAAAATGTTTTTAGAAGATAGGGCTAAACTATTATTTAAAATATAAAAAAAACCTTTAAATATAGACACCAATCATTTTGCATTTTTCACTTCAGAGATAGACAAAACAATGAACAATTCAATTATACTATAGAAATAAAATAAACATTTATATTCAAACATGACATTTTACTTCAAATCTCAAATTTTCCTGCTACAGTATTTATAAAATCAAAATTGTAAAAAGCAAATAACTAAAACCTGGCGAGATACTGGTTTTAGCAATTGTAGGAAAAATTGATCTCTTATTTGTCATAAAACCCATTGTCATTTAGCAAACATATCATTAAAGACAGTCTTTTCATGAGCACAGCAAACATGAGCAATCTTCTATGGGGCCCATTTGCTAACATTCAAATCTCAATTTTTTCCACAAATCTCTAAAAAAATATGGTTTTCCTATATTTCTTAAAATTCTAAATGTATTAAGTGAAAAAATCACAAAAACCTCTAATGCAAAAATTTGCCAAGTAAAATTTGTTGAGATGCTATAGAAGTCAATGGGAGGTGTACTGATCTTATTGGGACACTTTTAATCAATTCAGACTTTAAGAGGTTTTTTGATTTTTTTTTGCTGGGAATTGTCCTAAAAACTAGAATTTTTAAAGGTTTTAGAGGTATTAGTATTTTTTAGCATGTTGTTCAGAACTTTTTCCTGTTTGTACTTTTTATATTCAGATCTTTTAATAAATTCCATGAAATACGTGGTTTTATAGAATGAGTTTTGTCATGGATTCAGAAACCTTTAAAACCACTAAAATGAGAATGTTGATAAATATGCCTCCACGTGTTTAGACAAGTGAAAGGAGAAAAGAAGCAGAAAAGAAGATGTGGAGCTACGGGGGCATCTGCGAAAACACAGATCTTTACTGCTAAAGTGCTGTAGTTGCCTTGGACTGGTATAGAAGCCCAAAACATAATGTACAACATTTCTAGCTACTTCTTTAGTTAAGCTTTAGTTCTCCTTTAATTATAAATAGTAAATAGAGGAAACACAATTTACTATATTACCAATCTGGACATATACTACCCTTGCTCAGTAGACTAGTGAATATGCTGTTGGTTTCATTGTAAAATGTCTTTACTATGGAGTGAAAGTGCCAAAACATGGTTTCCTTGCTGATGGCTAAAATATTGTAATATGCTGAATAACTGGAAACATAAGATGTAAATTACACTTTTCTCCAGCACCAACTGCAATAGCATGACATCATTTCCAACCCCTATTAATCCTGAATACTTGTCAAAAAAGAAATAGAGACTGAAGATTGGAGATGTCAAAAAAAGAAGTCCTATTGAAGCTGATGGTTGAGGTGTTGGCTTTGTTAATGCTGTTTTACTGCTCTCCTTGTATAATGAGTGTAAGGCACAAAAGAAGGGAAAATTGAGAAAAACACTAGATAATTGTCTCTTAAAATATTAAAAAATATAAAAAGATTTGAATTTTTACCAGTACATGGAAACTTATTATATTTCTCTATGCTGTTGATGTGAGGTACCATCACTACCCCAGCAGTTTTTGTCTTTTGCTTGTGTTCCTACTATGTTTTCTCCTCTACTGATGAAAATTGTGTAGTTTAAGCAGTTTCTGGAAGTGTCTCCACCCACTGTTGTCTGGACGACCAATAATTTGGCCTGTGCCATGCAAGCAATAAGATGTTGGGGAAAGGTGAGACTAAATATTATTCAGATAGGAAATCAAAATTCAAAATAACATATTGAGAAAGAAGTAAAATTGATTAGAATAATAATCAGCATAAATCAGGGAACGCAGTTTATGAAGTTAAGGATAAAAAAGTAGCAATACCAGCTGAGAGCCTTAAAAATATATTCATTGAAAAACATTACTATGTAAAACTGCATTTAGAGAATGGAAGCACTGACACACACCTGTGGCTGGACAATCAGTGTCTCGTCAACTCATGGCATCAAGGTTTCCAAAGTGATTGAGTAATTGAAACACGATTTTGGGCTATACAGGCCAACGGGGTTAATCACTAGCTAGTGAGCTAGAGCATGGGTTACACTTGACTCTAACACTGGAGGTAGGGCCTTCTCAAATTGGAAGACGTGAAGGTGAGGTGTAGTGCATAAACCGATAAAGAAATGGGCTCCAGGAGGTTCTTGCAGTCAAACAGAACAAACTTTTATTTGTCAGAGACAAATGATCCACAGGTTTTGTACTTACAAGCCACAGAGGCCACAGCAGATGATCATGACATGGCTACAACATGTCCCTCAGAGACAGCACATTGGAACTCCGATAGTGTCACAGCAGGATAGATACACCCACAGGGTCTCAGCACTGTGACCTGGATCCTCACACATTGGATAATGGAACTCACTAGCCCTAAATCCCTATTAGGCTGTGTCCCTATCTACAGACTAGTCTTGCCTGAAGGGAGAGCTACCTCCTTGCTATCCCTCCTAGTTGGAGCCAAGCTGCTCTTGCTACTTAACCTACCTATCTTACTCTCCTAGAGAGTACTATTACAGATAGTGTCCAATCTCTAGTTGGCCTCATTCACTGGATCCCTGCTCCCCGACTTATCTCTCTCTAGAGGTACTGGTCCCTATAAGGCCACGTGTCTTTACTGGGCCTTGGTGAACCCAAGCTCCCTGAAAACATCCAGCAACCAGAAGCCAAAGAGGAAGACCCACCCCTTCTCATTCACTATACCAAAGGATGTGTTCACAGCACCTCTTGGCCAATAATTTTGATATGTAAATTACAACTAGATACATAGGCATCTGCCCAGCAACTAGGGAGATCAGGAAGTGTAGGGACTTAAAGCTATATGGGCACATTAACTGTATGGGTCCCTACATAATGTATCGGGTTGCTGCTGAATCAGAATTGAAAGTCACAGTGATTGTTATTATTATTATCATTATTATTATTATACATCTACACCTGCTCCAAGGCAGCTTACAATATGAAGTCACTGTTATGCATATACAGTAAACACTATGGTCAATTTAATAGGAGCCAGTTAACCTTCCAGTATATTTTTAGAGTGCGGAAGGCACACAATGTAAGCATGGGTAGAACATACAGTACCTAAGCACTCTAATGCAGCAATGCTGACCATTGAGTCTCCTTGCTGCCATCATTCACTCCAATCAGTATGTTATTTTTTTGGTACTGTAGTAGTAGTAGTAACATGTGAAAAAGCATGAAGGACATCATCAGAAATTGTTTTGGTAAAACACTTGATGAGATTTTTTATTTTATTTGAAAACTAACATTTATCAAAATGTGAACTCCTAATTAGGTATAAAATATTGTTCTCTGCCAATATGCATATACTCACATGCATAGTTCATACTGAAAAATTTCTTTTGGCAAAGCAAAACGGGCCAGATTCACCCAACACTAGGAATAAATGCAATAATCTGCCCCTATAAAGCTGGAATAGCTATTTGTTGAGTTCTTCATTTAACAACCATCTAGTGAGACCATATAGTCACTGTGGAGGTCAGTAAGAAACCATGTACGACATTTGATTCAGTTCCAGTAACCCATAGTGACCAATCAGAAGGTAAAATGTACTGATGTGCTGTTTAAATGCTGTTAATTGCTGTGGCTTTCTAGACCTGGAGCAAAGTTTGAGCCTTAGCACTGTACACTATGAGAATAACAGACACAACCTTGAAGGTAGGACCTTTAGTTTCTCGTTAGATCCTGCACTGGTTTGTGTTAATTATTCTTTATGCTACTTTAATATAAAGAGGCAGAGATCAGGAGTGTTGGTGCTCTATAAATATCATATAAACATAATAATAATCCACTCTCTAGGATCACAAAACTGGGCATAATTCTAGTATTCCCCAGACAAAAGCATTATTACATCTTCTGCTGTAAGTCCACTACAGCCTTGCTTGTCAGATTTAGTTGAAGCAAATCAGCATGATTACACACACATTTTGAAGCTGATGAGGCCTGTACATGCAACCTTAATTAATGCAGTTAATTAAGTGCAATACTGTCTCTGATATGAATGAATACGACCCAAGTATTCTGGGTGGGGTGCAATGTTACTGTAAATGTCTCCATCTGGAAATTATCACCTCTAAAAAATTTTTTATAAATGCAGCTTTTATGGAAAGGCTTCTGCCAGCTCACATAAATATTCCATGGTTCTTATAGCTCTCATTAAATAACCAGACAGCATAGACAAATCAAGCCTATATTTTGGGCTTCCACAATTATGAATATACCAAGGAGTAGATGTAGCATATTGTAGCATAAAGATTTATTTTTTCATTTCTGCACCTTACCATTGGTCCCATACTAATTTAAGATTATTTTGCAGACTTAACAAGAAATGAAGATACTTGTATTAAGTTTCAAATTTGGATCTTCCTACCATAAGTCTAGTAGAAAATCATGTAAACATTAAATAAAGCCAATAGGCTGGTTTTGCTTTCAATAATGAATAATTATATCTTAGTCTGGATCAAGTACAAGGTACTGTTTTATTATTACAGAAAAAAAGGAAAATACTTTTGTAAAAATGTGGATTATGCGAATAGAATGGAGTCTATGTGGCATGAAGTGTTGAATGTATGAAAAAATTATTGCAGCCTATGTGAGTCAGTCTGCAAATTATCATTATCTCCTGATCTATTCTGTCTCCCCTATGCCCTTTATGTGTGCCATACTCTGCCTGCCCTATGCTCCCTGTGTGTGCCTTATTCTTCTGTCCCCATGCTCTGTGTGTGTGCCATATTCTGCCTTCACTATGCTCTGTATGTGTGCCATACTTTGCCTTCCCTATGTTCTGTGTGTGTGTGCCATACTCTGAATGTCATATGCTCCTTGTGTGTGCCATACTTTGCCTTCCTATGTTCCCTGTGTGTGTGCCATACTCTGCCTGCCATGTGCTTCCTATGTGTGCCATACTCTGCTTACCCAATGTTCCCTGTGTGTGCCATACTCTGCCTCCCCTATGCTCTATGTGCGTGCCATACTCTGCCTGCCCTACTCTCTACTGTGTGGGGTGTGTGCCTAGTAAGATTTGTTCTGGAGGTTTGTTAGTGTTTGGAAATTGTTTTCAGGGGTCCCTAAGGTGTTTAATAATCTGCTTGGAGGTACTGTGTAATCCACAGGGGAGGAGGTGGCATATGGATTTAAGGGTATGTTTATGGCATATTTAAGGGTATGACTTACATTTTTTGCATAAGAGTGATGAGTCATATCCCTGCAGTGAGCACCAACCATTTGGTTTGTTTGGTGTGCTACCACCATTAATGTGGACATGGTCTTAAAAGTTGTTGTGATGACATAAGTGTGGTTTAGATGGGTGTGGTTTAAAAGGGGAGTGGTCAACACTGACTACCATTATCTGTCTTCCACCAAGTAGGCCAGAAAAATTCCTGCCCTTGGTACAGAAGTTGGGCAGCACTGCTCTATAGTAAAATATTAAAAGGAGTGGTGTGATCTATGTGGCCAATATTGTGAAATACAGTGAAATGAAGGATCCCAGGAGCAGCTCTTAGTTCCTAAAATGGCAATTTTATTTTTTTAGGAATATCCAGTGGCACATTCTACAGGAATGGGACCCTTCAAACATTAAATAAATCAAATAAACAGTTTTTTTTATCCAGTAAGGATTAGTTATATGTTTGGATCAAGTAAAATGTACATTTTTATTATAACAGGGAAAAAAAGGAAATAATTTGTAAAATTTTGCATCAAATTGGGATATGGCCTTTCCGTAATTCAGAACTTTCTGGATAATGGATTTCCATTATTATGAAAATATTTTATTTACATGAAGCGGAGCTTTACATATGCTGTTTTATGCAATATATTTTTATAGAGACCTATATTGTTTGGGGGGTAAGGATGGGAGAATTGTTTGCGCCTTGTTTCGCCTCAAAAATGACGCCTATATGGCGTTGAGCGTAAAAAAAAAGAGACGTGCGTCTAAACAATTTCGCCGCGCGATATAATTTTTGTGACACCCATAGACTTTAATGCCCGGCGGCGAATTTTTGGCGAAACTAAACGGGTCAAATTCGCCCATCCCTATTGGGGGGTTATAGTTTTCCTTTGAAAAGCATTATATGTAATTAGATACGTAAAATAATCTGTTTACAGATAATGTCATTTAGGTTTACTAATGTAATTTAAAAAAAAAAAACAATATATATTGTGGTAGAGTGACCAAAACAATGTGGGAAAAGGTGTGTTTTCCCTTTAAGAGCTCCGCAATAGAAGATATAGGCACCAGGAAGGATGTTAATAAACAGAGAAGTGTTGCTCTGTTTAAAGGCTTTGGCGACCAGGTCCTGGAAGCTGGAGTATTCTGGAAAGAACAGGCAAGCCAGGTACTCCAATCCAGAAGTCCAGCTCATGGATTAGAGCTCACCTTCCACAGGAAGGCTGTCCTGTGGGAAAAGTATTTAGTTCTAGTGAGGCTGTTAGGAAGGTCTCTCAGAGCAGGACACAGAGCAGGAAGGACACCTGTCTGTGTGAGGAACTCCCAGAGGGGCTGGGGGTGCCATTTGCTACTGCAAGGTGCAGAGAGAGGAGACCAAGTGACAGAGGGTCTGTCTGACTGAGGAAAGCCAGGAGGCTGAGCAATCCCCCAGGAGATTCGTGAGTACAGGGGTGACCCCCAACTTATGTGTTTGCTTACTGGTAGTCCACAAGGGGCCCAGTTTAGTAAGGGAACTCTTCATGTGTAAAGGTAGCGCCCAGTGGGCAGGATTTATTTTTATTATTTGTTTTGTATCCTGAAATGGTCACCCCTGTGTGTAAATAAACTGCCTTAAAGAGAAGAGAAGTGTCTGTCGTGGATCCCGCAGCTTACAATATATATATATATATTTATATATATTTATATATATATATATATATATATATATATTTTTTTTTTTTTTTCTCTCCTTTAAATTGGCAGTTATGAAAGCTACTCCAGAGAGAGATGTCTTGGTACACTGCAGTTGGAAATGAAGGTCTCAAATATTGCTGAAATCAACCTTTCATTTGTACTCTCAATATATAACAAAAGTCAGTGTGTACATACTGTATATATGGTCAGCCTCATATTTTCTCCCTGGGAGTTCACATGTATTTTTAACTCCCTTCAATTTTTAATGCATTTCACAAATGAGATACATCACCTTGAAGAATGACTTTTTGTCCCCTGGGAATAAGCCAAACAACTATTTCATTCACTATGATAATCAGTTCTACCTCCAGCAATATATGAAACGCACATTTAATAGGCAGTTGTGATTAGCTTTTAAGACAGCGGGTCATCACTGTCTATTGTAAAAAAAATATATATATTGTTGGGAAAAAATGGTCAAATAAAGCCTATCATTGATGTGCTTGCTCCCAGGATTCATTAGCATTCCGTATTATGCCCAATAAACCTTATTAGCATCCTCATTATACTCATTATGTAGTTCCAATGATAGTCATTATAGGATTGCCAAATACAGAAGAAAAGAACAAAACTGACACATCAGGATGGTATAGTAATGATGCATAAAGCTGACAAGGTACATTATTTTGATTGCTATACCCAAAAGAGTTAGGTTATTTTTTCTCACTAGTGACTTTGTTTCTGCAATTTAGTTGCATCTAAAAAAAAAATGACAATAATTATGTTTCATTATTTTCACATTTCTTGTCACGCTGGTGTTAACAGTCGTTTTCCCCAGTGCTGAAATTGCTTGATTTTACTGATCTTGCACTGGCACAAACAGAAATGTGTCCATGCTAATTTCATATTTTCTTTTTTAAAAGGACAACTGTATTATATTGATAGATACAATAAGATTTATTTACGCCTTTATCAATGTATGAATTCATTCCTGTTGCATCCAGGCAATACGTGACAAGCAAAGGCACATAAGTAATGGCTGCTATATGTATCACGCCTGGGTGCAACTTTATTGTCAATCTTTGAACCAGTGTCTTAAGGCTACCTTACATGGGACCATGTCATATGTTCTTCTACCCACAGGCTGCATGGTTGAAGAGCATGCAAGGGGGCCACATGGCAGGAAGTAGAGCTGCAGTTCCACTGGCCATCATGGTGTATCAGCATTCAGCAGGTGACATTTTCAAATCTGTCCATTACCCGAACTGACAGATATCCCTATCCATACATGGATATGGGTGTGGATCAATGGCCACTATACATACACAGATGATTTTTTACCTGTTCTTGTATGGTTATGGTTGGAACGCACAAGAGGGGTCATCCAGCATAAAATTAACAGGGGCTGCAACTTCTTTGGCCAGCATGGTACATTTGCAGATATTTTCAAACCTCAAATTTTCTTTGGGGAAAAAATATCCCTCCCTGCTAAAATTGCCTCTAATGTACTTGTAAAAAGTAACCATGTCTGTTCTCAAGAGTCTTTTCTCAAGAGACAACAAGACCAACCTTGATAGATTTCAAATTCTAGCCCATTTTATTACATTTTATAAACAACAGCAATTATTTTTAATTTGTCCATAATTTTGTGATTAGGGTACAAATGTGAGATTAGCTTTGTTACTTGGGGCTAAAGCTAGCGTCATTTCGCAAGAAATCTAATCCGCAGGGACATTGTGAACTTACTAACAGGTGTAGGTGACAATTCACTAGCGAACGGGACTGTCGCTAGCGTTCATTAGCACTCAATCGCCAGGTGACTTTTCACTCTTGCAAATGGTTGTTACTCCACAAATTCAGTAAAGTGCATATTTTACTGAACATTACCTCTTTCGCCAGAGTTGACTTTGCCACCTCAGACCAGGCGAATTGATAAAATGAAGCTAGATCTTCCTCAATCTTATGTCACTTACATCATATCCTGTCTGCCGGAAATGCATTAAAGTTGTAAAAACGCTGGCGACATTTCTTTTTTTTAAGCGGGATTGCCTGCAAAAGTCCTAACTATTAAACTTTTTCCCCAAACATTTGAGGGGCATGGAACATTCATTTTAGGGTGGGCTCATGTGTATCTTTTGTCTTTATTTTGACTTTATTCAGGTTCCTTGGAAATTTGTTATAAAAAGTGCCCATTTCAAGCATTTGCACCAACATCTCTAATAAAGATGTCCATATGACTTTAATGTACCCGCCCTATTCAAATTGACCAAGCATAAGAGGACTAACAAAGTTTCGCTAGGCAGAAGCAATCAGTAGCGTAATTTTGCTTTAAAATGTTTGTGAAAAGTCTTCTGCACCCTGGACGCAACTTTGCATTTTCGTGAATTGGTGTGATGGTAACGAATTTTCGCCTGGCGAAGTGGTTGCTGGTGACAATTCGCCCTTTATTGAATCTGCCCCATTGATTCATAAAGGCAGGAGAGCTTTGAAGGAACTAAAAAGACAGGGAGCACAGGGGTAATGAAAGGGCAAGTTAGAAAGTTGCTGGCACATAGTATGGGGATGTATGTGTGGACCATTGGGAGCTTGGTCAATAATGAATGGTATTCCTACCAATCACATATCTATGTGTCCTTGAGGGAGAATAACTTTGGTCTGAAGTAATGTTCCTGGTAGAGGGATTCCTTTGGAAAGTTGTTATGGGTCTCTTCTCTTTCACTTGGGCAATGAGCATTGTTGCACTAGCTGGCCAGCATGGTGGAATGTCTTGTTTACTTCTGTCGTTCTGTGGTTTGTTCATTTGTTATTCATTGTGTTAATGAAGTTGTGAACTTTTAACTTCCATCTTGGACTTTGTTGTCTTTTCTTTGGAGGGTTTCAAAGACATTTCTTACGAAATGTACTTCAATTTTATCCCAATATGAACAAACCATGACATTGCGGTTGCCAAATACATATGAATGTTTCCCTGATCTTGGTATGGATATTGCTCTTACGTTACTCTCATACAATTAAGTAGCCTCCTGGATACATTCATCCTAAAAACATATTTTTGTTGCCAATGTGATAGGAAACACTAGACTACTTTTCCCACCCTAAGACCACTTTGCACAGACATGTAGGCCTATTTATCAACATTCTCATTTTAGTGGTTTTGGAGGTTTTCAAAACCTTAAATTAACTCACATTCGCTAAAACCACGAATGCCATGGAATTTATTAAAAGATCCAAATCTAAAAAGTGCGAACGAAAAAAAAGATGCATTAAAAAATAGACAATTCCTTAAAATCTGAAAACCTCTAAAGGTGAAAATTGATTAAAAGTGGTCCAATAAGATAAGCGCAACACCTACTGACTTCTATAGGACCTGACAACGTTTACTTGGAGTTTTTTGAGGTTTTTACACTTTATAAATTTCTAAATTTTAGAGCTTTTAAGAAACATAGAAAAACCATGACTTTTTCAAGATTTGTTGAAAAAAAATCACAATTTGATTGTTAGTAAATGTGCCCCTTTGAAGTCCCACTGTATGAAATTAAGCAGAAATTATGCTTCACAAACATTGGATTAGATGTCAAAAATTAAAAATATAGAAATTCTTCTATTATACCGTATGGGACCTGTTATACAGAATGTTTGGGACCTGGGGTTTTCCAAATAACAGATCTTTCCATAATTTGGATCATCATACCTTAAGGGGCACATTTACTAAGCTCGGATGAAGGATTCAAAGTAAAAAAACTTCGAATTTCGAAGGTTTTTTTTGGCTACTTCGACCTTCGACTACGACTTTGATTCAAACGATTCAAACTAAAAATCGTTCGACTATTCGACCATTCGATAGTCGAAGTACTGTCTCTTTAAAAAAACTTTGACTACTTTAAACCTACCGAGCACCAATGTTAGCCTATGGGGACCTTCCCCATAAGTTTTGCTAGCTATTTCTGATCAAAGGAAAATCGTTCGATCGATGGATTAAAATACTTCGAATCATTCGATTCGAAGGATTTAATCGTTCGATTGAACGATTTTTCCTTCGGTTGGTCGATCGAAGTATTTGCGGTAAATCCTTTGACTTTGATATTCGAAGTCGAAGGATTTTACTTCGATGGTCTTTAATTAACCCTCGATATTCGACCCTTAGTAAATGTGCCCCTAAGTCTACTAGAAAATCATATAAAATCATATAAACATTAAATGACCCAATAGTCTGGTTCCATTTGCTTCCAATAAGGATTAATTATATTTTAGCTGGGATCAAGTAAAAGGTTCTGTTTTTTTATTACACAGAAAAAGGAAATCATTTTAAAATATTTGCATTATTTTGATAAAATGGAGTCTATGGGAGACAGATTAACCTTAATTCTGAGCTTTCTGGATAACGGGTTTCCAGATAACTGATCCATTACCTGTAATTGGTACTGCTCAATAAAAGCAATAGACAACAACCACAGTTACAGCATCTTATAAGACTTAAAGTGTACACCCCCTACACCAGAGGTTTGTTAAGTCATCTAGGACTTCATATCTGTACATTGCTTCATATTCCATATACTGTATAACTCTCTTTTCATCCAAGGATCTTTGGTTATATCAGCCACATTCTAATTGAGTAACAATGTACAGTAATTACATGGCTTAAAACAGAGCAGGGTAGTTAATAAACATTGCATAACCTGGGGTAGGTTTTTTGATGACATGGAGTGACACCAATCAGTTTGGGTTAATTAATATACAAAGTCACCTAGAAAAAAAAAAACTAAAAATATATTTTTCCACAATGTGGTATATTTAATCCCTAATTTTTGAAAGGTCCTTGACTGCAACATTTTGCATTTCTATTCATCTGCATGAGACTGTGCCATAAATTCCTCTTGAGACAATGAATCAAATACTGAAATATTTGTTCTATTTATTTAACCAAAAAAAAAAAAAAAAGAATATTTGGCTTCATCTTTATTTTTCTCAAACAGCCATTTGCATGAAGCCATGTAATATACCATAATGTTGGAGATATGTTTGTCTGTGCCAGCTTCTTTCTCATTTTAATTCTGGAATAAATCTCTCAGATGCTACCGGTGATTTGTAGTATATTTTGTGGGTTATAGATGAAAAAATCTGTATATGCTTTACAGTGCTTTAGATTTTATTTTTCCTTTATAGGGGACCTACTGTATATTTCCTTTGCTGTGCTATTAAAACAAACAAAATTGCCAGTGATATGATTAAAGAATAGAAGACAAAAAAAATCCTTCCCAAAGCTAGATTCATGGGTCTTGGACAGTAAATGATACAGAGGTTCAATTTTCTTGGAAGAGGGAGAAAATGAAGAAAGATGCTACTGACAGGGCGAGGATGATTTGAGCAGGCTAGCATTATGAATGATATGTTAAGTGATTGGTTCAGATGGAATCCTTGGATTGCTGCATTTTGCAGATGCTGAATTTCATCTATATTGTTTGGCGTTTTCTCATGAGAGCCAAGTCCACGTGTGTGCATACATATGTATGAACCTTTACATATGTGTGTGCACATGAATATATATATATATATATATATATATATATATATATATATTTATATTTTTGTATCAGATCTCCATACAATCATGGCATTTAATGGCACGTCATATAATGCTGGGTCCCCCCCCCCAGCCATTATGTTATTCTCTTTCCAGCCAAACATAAAACGATTAAATAAACATAGTTCTGGGAATTTTAACAGCTGACTGTTTCATTAAAATAAAAATGCTAAGGTGGTTCTTGTTAGATTTAATGCAGAGCGTGCATCAGTCCCTGTTGAACAATTGACATGCAATCCCTAAAGAATAAGGAAAACAATTGCTGATACTCGTGGTAATTGTTCAGCAGAATTAATTTGTATTAATTTTGGTTCCGTGTTTGTGTTCCTGTACAACTGATGTATATTTTTACACGTAACTGCAGCCAGCATGCTGATTCCAACAGCTCCTCTCTTCTATTGCATAATTAATGTTAGCCTTCATACATGTTACTGGTTTCATACTGCATTGTGCACTGACAAGGGTTCTGCCATAAAATAACAGTTTTCTTATTTAACTTCAGCAAAGTAATTCCCCAAACTGGGCTTCCGGGGAGTTGATTTTTTAATGGAAGCCTTGTTGGCAGAGAATCTTATAGCACTTGTGTTGCCAAATTTGGAGTAGGAATGAGCTACAGAAGTAAATAGTTGAAATAAATATAGATGTACAGGCAGTCCCCAGGTTACGTACAAGATAGGGTCTGTAGGTTTGTTCTTGAAGGGATCCTGTCATCGGAAAACATGTTTTTTTCAAAACGCATCAGTTAATAGTGCTACTCCAGCAAAATTCTGCACTGAAATCCATTTCTCAAAAGAGCAAACAGATTTTTTTATATTCAATTTTGAAATCTGACATGGGGCTAGACATTTTGTCAATTTCCCAGCTGCCCCCAGTCATGTGACTTGTGCCTGCACTTTAGGAGAGAATTTTCTGGCAGGCTGCTGTTTTTCCTTCTCAATGTAACTGAATGTGTCTCAGTGGGATATGGGTTTTTACTATTGAGTGCTGTTCTTAGATCTATCAGGCAGCTGTTATTTTGTGTCAGGGAGCTGTTATCTGGTTACCTCCCCATTGTTCTTTTGTTTGGCTGCTGGGGGGAATATCACTCCACTTGCAGTACAGCAATAAAGAGTGATTGAAGTTTATCAGAGCACAAGTCACATGACTTGGGGCAGCTGGGAAATTGACAATATGTCTAGCCCCACGACGGATTTCAAAACTGAATATAAAAAAATCTTTTTGCTCTTTTGAGAAATGGATTTCAGTGCAGGATTCTGCTGGAGCAGCACTATTAACTGATTCATTTTGAAAAAAATGTTTTTTCCCATGACAGTATCCCTTTAAGTTGAATTTGTATGTAAGTTGAAACATATACATTTACTTATTAAATGCAACAAGATGTTTGTCTTAACATAGTATTTATTTTTACCTTTCTGTGCATATGTATTTTTATCTTTCTGTGCTCCATGCCAGAGGGGATTGGGCATGTGGTTTATTAAAGCTAAATGCTAATAAAGGCCAAGCAAACCACAGTACATTACTGTGATAGCCTCTGTTTGTAACTATGAATTGTATGTAAGTTGGGTGTACGTAACTCGAGGACTCCCTGTATTAGTCTATTTATTAAGTGATACACATACAATATGCTGCACGTGCTACAAAAAATTGTCTTTTATTAAATAAGTCTTATTTGCAACATAGTGATGTCATAAATTCAATAAGGTGCATATGTGATTGGTAGAATCATCCAGCATTAGAATCTCTACCTGGTCTTCTTGGTAGCATATAGACAAAGCCTTCTGAAGCTGAGAAGTTTATAACGTAACACTTGGCGGATGTCCTAAAGCCCAAAAATATCAGTTCAATGTTCTACAGACAGAGCAAAATAATCAGTGAAGCAGTGGATATAATAGTCATGCCAATAATATCTTGCTATGCCGTTCCACTATCACACTAAGACCAGAGCTAGTTTAGGGCAAAGCTGATTAGATATAGACTTTCATCCTCAAGAAGGGCTCCTTTGATAAAGGGAGACTTTGATTAATTACATATTATTTCATTTTGTAATAACTGTTATTTTTGATGCTTGAGTTAGGTTTGTCCAGTCAGTGATCCACCAGCTCTTGCAATTCCCTATGGTTAAAGGCATTTTTCAGACTTCTGGCTTGTCTTTTTGTCAGCTTGGCAAGCCAACTTTTAACCAAACTTTATTTAAAAGAAATAAAAGCAAGTTTACTCTCCACCCAGGGTTGGGCTGCACTAGCAAGAGGCTGGGCAAAAATCCAGCGGCCACATCCGACCTAAGTTCGCTTCTTTTCTTCAGATGGGAACTGCATTGTGGTGCCCCCCCCTCGTGCACTTGCATCCACAAGGAGCAAGTAAGATATGTGGTGTGTGAGGGGGTGGAGGTGGTTGCAACTGAGGTGGGGGTCTCTAGGCACCAGCCCTGGTGGGTCCTGGACACCACAGTCCAACATTATCTCTATCCCCATTTCCTGCTGCTGGTAATATCATTGGGCTGCTGGCATTGGAAAGATGCAGTTGCCTTGTATTGGGTTGGATTGTGAAGCCCAATGAGAACCGTTGTGCTTCTCCCCATATACGTAGACCCATAACTGCCATCTTGTGAAGGAGACGTTACAGGAAAGTAGAGCTAGGGAGCCATGGCAAAGCTGTGCGAGGAAGTGAGGCCTTGATTTCCACCCCAGACAGAATAGACAAAGCTGCTGCCTGAACAATTACAGAAAATGCATGGTCATAGCAATTTATTGAGATCAGCTAATTACCATTACATTTACATGATACTATTTTGTCTTTCTAGTGTCAAATTGTAGTATCTGCTCTGTCACTTTCTGTCTCTGCGTATCAACGAAAGATAGTTGTGATCATTATTAAAATACTTCGACATTTATGCCATATTCACGTCCTTTGTTCAGTAAACTGAGAGCAATTCTTGCTTATGCTTATTAATGTTATTCAAGTAATGGGATGTTAACAAGGGATGAAAGCAACCACATGCTAGTGTATACTCTAATGCAGGGGTCCCCAACCTTTTTTACCTGTGAGCCACATTCAAATGTAAATAGAGTTGGGGAGCAACACAAGCATGAGAAAGTTCCTTGGGGTGCTAAATAAGGGCTGTGATTGGCTATTTGGTAGCCCCTATGTGGACTGGCAGCCTACAAGAGGCTCTACTTGGCACTATACTTAGTTTTTATGCAATCAAAACTTGCAAGCCTGGAATTCAAAAATAAACACCTGGTTTGAGGACATGGAGAGCAACATCCAAGGGGTTGAAGAGCAACATGTTGCTCACGAGCTACTGGTTGGGGATCACTGCTCTAATGTGTCAACTACACGTGTATACGAATGATACATTGCAATTTGACAATTGTCAGTTGCATTAAATGAATGAAGCAAGCACATATTAAAATGGCCTCTATGAACATATCTATCCCACCTCAGGAAATTTCTATGCTTTATTTATTTTCATTTATATCACATCGTGGATGACATTAATAAGCAACTTCACAATGTACTTGAGGGTAGTGATATCACGTTGTCTTCTTAGTTAAATGTCATACAAGCTTCACCAGTCAGAATAAATGTTCCAGCACACAGTGGTCATCTAATGTAAAGAATCTGATTAGCACAACCCTCCTTTACTGCACTGTAATAAACAAATAATGGGCACACATTAGGAGTGTTTTTGTACATGTGGGAATTAGCCTGAATCTGCTAATGGTAATTTTAATGCCTTACTTTACAGGGCAATGTTGATTTGCTATGCCCACCCTTTCTCCCCACTTTCACAAGATGAGAACTGGTCACTGATGCAAATTACAACTGATGAAGAGTTGAAGAGTAGAACAATTCTACTAAGCATGACTTTGGGCTGGTTTCTTTGTTATGATGTCAAAAGCCAGGTAAAGTTGCACCTTAGCTATTTAAAAGTACTGGAATAGCTAAGCTTTAATTGTGGTGTTTAAAAAAAGTCAAATACTTGTAGATGCCTCTCTATTTATAAAATGGGGAGTGTTGTGTGGACCTAACCAAATAATTAAAAAAAAGTTGTATATATCATTAACTTAAGGTATAAACACAAACACACACATATAAATAAATATATATTTTTGTTGTCTTCATAGAATGCTGTATTTGTGTTCTTGTATTTGTTGTGGCAATGTAGCATTGAAGACTCTAAAGGGATCGTATAGCCAGGGCAGCCATCAGGGGGGGACAGGGGGGAGAGTTGTAGGGGGCCCGAGGGTATTGGGGGCCCTGGCCACATTTACTTGATTAGCCGGGCCCCCCATCTTTCTCAGAGCTGCTGACTTCGGGAAGGCATGGACGTTTAAGGGGCCCTGGCCACCAATTTTGTTATAATGTGGGGGGGGCCTGGCCACCAATTTTTTTTCTCATGTGGGGTCCAAGCCACCAATATTTTTTAATGGGGGGCCCTGGCCACAAATGTTTTTTTATGGGGGGCCCTGACCACAAATATCTTTTTGTTTTTTATTAACATGTGGGAACCCTAGCCACCAATTTTTTTTGTTTTTTTACTGTGTGGTGGGGGCGGTCCTGTAGGGTGGGGGGCGGAACTGTAGGTGGGGCTTGCGGTGGGTGCAGCCCAGGGGGCCCAGGAAATTTTGTCGTATGGGGCCCTGCGATTTCTGATGGCGGTCCTAGGTATAGCTATTACAGAATGCTCTATGACAAAGAGTAAATGTGAAGAATAACAGGGGCTGTGTTCACTAAAGTTGGAAAAGCCAGTACAGGTGCTGGCAAGTCATCACCTTTGGAAAAGGAAGGTGGTTGTGATTGAGCTCTGTGTCCAGGAACTATGGGGCAAATTCACTAAGATGCGAAGTTGCGCCAGGCGCAACTTCGCCGCACTTCGCCAGGCGTAGTTTCGCCAGGGCTCCGCAAATTCACTAAAATCCGAAGTTGCGCACAGGGGTAGCGTAAGGTTGCGGAGTTGCGCTAGCGTTGATTCGCTATATAAAGCGAAGTTACGCTAGCGAAGGCTAATTTGCATACGGCGCGAAATTCAAATTTCAATGGAGGAACACGTATCTGCACTACAAATGCCTAGAAAACCTTCAAATCAGCAAATAAAAATTTTATTTTGCCCTACACATGTGCCCACTGTCTAGGTAAGTTGCCATGAGTCAGGAAATGTAGGGGGGGAGGACGGGGAGCCCCAAAACATTTTCGATCTTTTTCAGCCTATCAGCCATCATGTAGAAAACACGCCAGAGTTTTTTGGGACTTAGAAAAAAAATTGACTTTTTTTTAAACAATCCCTATCTACTCTATTGCGCTTCGCCAGGTCTGAGGTGGCGAAGGAAGTCTAGCGTAAAAGGTAGCGTTCAGTACACTGCGCAAGTTAGTGAATTTGCGTAGTTTCGTCGCTAGCGAAACTTCGCCTGGCGTAAGGTTGCGAAGTAACACTAGCGCCAGCGTTCGTTAGTGAATTTGCGCAGTAGCGAAAAATGCCAAACGCTAGCGAATTAACGCTAGCGTTCGGCACTTCGTGGCTTAGTAAATGAGTGTTGCTGAGAGAGCAAAGGAGAAAAGCCAAAGGATTAAAAGTTAAATAAATGACATGCTGTATGAGTGTAAACTTACTTTGTGTCCTGTGTCCTATGAGCACTTTTCACACAATTTTCTATTTTTAGCAGTAATTTCTATGCACTTTCTCTATTGACAGTTACCCTTAGGGTTGCTAATTTTGGAGCTGTTGAACTGAAAGCTTGGCATTAGCAGTCTCAAACTACAAATATCTAATCACTAAAAACAGAAAATGTACAGAAAATTTAAATTGCAAAAATGACGATACTCTGAGTACATTTACATCCATTTATTTTTCAGGTTTAGATCAACATCAGTAAGGGAGATCAAGACTGCCCTGTCTTGCAGACCAAAGTCTTTTGTATTTATTGTAAAAAATGTTCATTGTATTTTTCAGATCTGTATCAGTTGCTATTTCAATGTCACTCTAAAAGAGTGTTGGTGAATAAGGAGAGGAAAAGCTGCCATCAGAAATCTTGGTCCCCATATGTCTAAATGGTTGGTGGATCTATGACCAATCAGTAGGGCTAGTGGCACACAAAGTCAATTCAAGGGGGACTACCCCTTTTTTATGCCAAAACATCCCCTGAAATGCTGTGTGTTGTGATGGGCGAATTTGCAAAAAATTTGCGAAACATTTTTTTTGATGCCCGCGAATTTTTGCCAGCCATTTCGCGAATGTATTCACCGGCGGCGAATCTCGCAAATTCACTGCGAATTTGCGCCTGGCGAATAAATTCGCCCATCACTTGCTGTGTGATTTCAGCATAATGAAGTTAGGGGCTAGCCCCCTTGCCAGTATCCTGACTTCTGAATAATGCTTTAGAGGGACTGCCATCTCCCAGAATACTGAGCACCAAGCATGTAGTACAAAGGCCTGGGGACAGTGACAGAAATTTTTATCTGGAGCCTTTGAGGCCTTTGTAAGTGCAACCAGTGACCTTATATTGCCTTGACCAAATGTAAACGGATGGGCTACAGCAGTCTTGTCTGTGCCCCCCAATGGTGACCCTGGCTGGACACACAAAGACAATAATCTATCTAGTAAAAAAGGCTTCAACGCTTCTTTAAAATATTTTTGGAAACTGCATTATAATTATTATAATTATCAATGAGCTCTTACTGTCTGCTAAAAACTGAGCTACAGTCGGAGGAAAGCAATGGGGATTACTGACATTTTAAATGTGTTAGTATTTACCCCAATTAATCACTCATAGAAAATAAAAAAAAACAGAATGTCGTTGGCTGCAAGAATCCTGACAGAGAAGTGATAGAGTAGTGACACTTGGCACTTTATAAATAAGATGCTTGTGGCTAAAAGGGTCAAGTTGATAAATCTAGTAGCAGCAAGGGTCAATGATAAATGCCCCAGGGTGTTTAAATATCTGTATCCATGGTGTGTGCAACTATGTGACATCTCATTGTGGTTGTCCTCTTGGATACAAGCGGATGTGCCTGGACTTTTTTTTTTCACCTTTTGGGACATGTACGTAGGAACCACATTATGAGGAATCAATACTTCTTTGCTAGCTCAGAGAACAACTGACAGAATGAAATGACTCAATAAATAAAGCAGTTGTTTTTACAAAGACAAATCTGTGTATTTGATCTTTTGATGAGTTAAAGTTTAAGTAACCTAAAACTTTAAATGAATAATTAAAGAAGATCCTTTAACATGGGGGAAAAGTTATTTATTACATTTTTTTCTAAAATCTGAAAAAGTTTCTCTTCTGAATTCCCTGAACAAATTGGGTCTCTTACTGAATTTATACCATTAAAAAAAAGGACAAGGATGGGTTTTGCAACAGATGTTGTTCACATATATGTATATCCATATAGCAGGTGGCATTAGAGTTGAATGTGCCACTGATTCACCCAAGTATATGTACAGTCTCCATAAAAAGACACCAAGCTACTGTCCCCACTGGGTATGTTTTTATGCTTATGTCAAAAACGATGCTGATGTTGGGGACTTCTGCAACACAAACTGATTCATTGGTAGCTCATGAGTTTCTTCTGGCAAAACAGGTGAATCAGTCAACAGATAAGGTGCATCAGTGGCATGGATTAATCTATAGGTTGTTCAGTCGATCTCTCAATAACACAGCAGTAACATTAGTAACATAGATAAATCAACCCCACACTGCCATGAATAATCATTTAGCTTCATACTACTAAGGACCCTCTCCAATTATTAGCCCACTGGTCATTTAGACTATGGGCCATGTCAAGTAGAACAACATGATAAAATGGCCTGCATACATGTGACCACAGCCCTTATGGAACCAGACATTCCCCATTATGTCAAAACCCCACCCATGATCAGCACAAGTGATCCTCTTCCTGCTTCTTCTAGCGGTTGCACATGTGCAGTAGAGTGAAAAGTCAAACTTCATTCAAAGTGCATGCATCTGCCATTTGAAGAATGAAGAACCAAAAAAGATGATCACTCCGTGGTGCTCGCTGGACGAACCTGTTTTTTAATGATAGGAGCACCAGCCTGGAGTTTCAGGAAAGCAAATACAATCACTTGGGGTGCCTGACTTTTGGCCCCCAAGCAAAAAAATAAGACTTTTCTTCTCCTTTAATAGAATTCCACTATCAAGTGCATGTAGTTTGGTTTCTAATGAGTGACAGCATAAAATGCAGATTATGCATTAAATACAATCACTTAGGGGTGCCTAACTTTTGGCACCCAAAAGTTAAAAAAGCTTTCCTTTTCCTTTAAGATATGAAAACATTTGCATCATATGCTCATATATATAGAATAGATTTTTTTTAGTAAAATATAACCTGTCAACAGTTTCAAATTATAATTATTACTTATCTTCTGCATAGCCTTCAGTTAATAGTTCTGCTCCAGCAAAATCCTACATTGAAATCTGTTTTTCAAAAGAGTGAACAGATTTTTTTAATTTAACATGGGTCTAGCTTCCCAGTTGCCCCCAGCCATGTGACTTGTGCTCTGATAAACTTCAGTCACTGTTGCACTGCAAGTTGGAGACATGTCACTCCCCCTTTTCCCCAGCAGCATATAAACAGAACAATGGGAAGGTAACGGCTCCCTGACACCTAGAACTTTCACACTGTAGATTAGGAATGGGCAAATTTGGGCCATTTCGTTTCGCCAAAAATTAACTGCCGGCGAAACGTCGCAGACAAGTCTAAAAAAATTTTTTTGACACACGTCTTTTTATTTTGACGCACAACACCATGCAAGTCTATGGGCATCATTTTTTCAGCGAACAAGTCGAAAAAATTCGCCCATCCCTAAAATCAACTAGAGATGTCGCGAACTGTTCGCCGGCGAACTTGTTCGCGCGAACATCGGGTGTTCGCGCTCGCCGGAAGTTCGCGAACGTCGCGCGACGTTCGCCATTTTGGGTTCGCCATTGTTGGCGCTTTTTTTTGCCCTCTCACCCCAGACCAGCAGGTACATGGCAGCCAATCAGGAAGCTCTCCCCTGGACCACTCCCCTTCCCTATAAAAACCGAAGCCCTGCAGCGTTTTTTCACTCTGCCTGTGTGTGCTGAAGAGATAGTGTAGGGAGAGAGCTGCTGCCTGTTAGTGATTTCAGGGACAGTTGAAAGTTTGCTGGCTAGTAATCGTTTTGATACTGCTCTGTTATTGGAGGGACAGAAGTCTGCAGGGGTTTGAGGGACATTTAAGCTTAGGTAGCTTTGCTGGCTAGTAATCTACCTTCTACTGCAGTGCTCTGTATGTAGCTGCAGTGGGCAGCTGTCCTGCTTCTGATCTCATCTGCTGACTGCTGCAATAACAGTAGTCCTTGTAAGGACTGCTTTTATTTATTTTTTTGTTGTTTTACTACTACTACTACTACTACTATAAGAGCCCAGTGCTATTAGTCTAGCAGTGTTGGGGAGTGGGACTGGTGTGCTAATCTGCTGCTCCTAGTAGTTCAGCAGCACCAACTTTAATTTTTTTTTTTAATATTCATTTTTTTTTTATTTTACTTTTTTTTATTTTACTACCGCTGTAGTAGTGTATAAGTTGACCTTTTAGGCATTATTTGCCCTGTAGGCATTATTTGCACACTGTTTTCTTCAACCCGCCATCTAGCTGTGTGACCTTGTTCACATTCTGTCTAAATATCCATAATATTACCGTCTCCAGAAAAAACACCGGAGTGACTTTTTTCAAGCAGCCATAATATATTTTACGTAATCCGTATCCACCGCTGTAGTAGTGTATACGTTGACCTTGTAGGCATTATTTGCACACTGTTTTCTTCAACCCGCCATCTAGCTGTGTGACCTTGTTCACATTCTGTCTAAATATCCATAATATTACCGTCTCCAGAAAAAACACCGGAGTGACTTTTTTCAAGCAGCCATAATATATTTTACGTAATCCGTATCCACCGCTGTAGTAGTGTATACGTTGACCTTGTAGGCATTGTTTGCCCAGTTTTTTTGGCCGCAGCCACTGAAGCACAGAGGCCAGAAAAAATATGCCATATAAATGCTGAAAATAGTAATTTTTTGCCATACGTTGACTCAACGTATATGGCAAAAAATGACTATTTTCAGCATTTATATGGCATATTTTTTCTGGCAACTGTGCTTCAGTGGCTGCGACCAAAAAAATGCATATTTTCTGCATTTATATGGCATAATTTTTCTGGCCTCTGTGCTTCAGTGGCTGCAACCAAAAAAATTTATATTTTCAGCATTTATATGGCATAAATTTCTGGCAACTGTGCTTCAGTGGCTGCGACCAAAAAAATGCATATTTTCTGCATTTATATGGCATAATTTTTCTGGCCTCTGTGCTTCAGTGGCTGCAACCAAAAAAATTTATATTTTCAGCATTTATATGGCATAATTTTTCTGGCAACTGTGCTTCAGTGGCTGCGTCCAAAAAAACTGGGCAAACAATGTCTACAAGGTCAACGTATGGCGAAAAATTACTATTTTCAGCATTTATATGGCATATTTTTTCTGGCAACTGTGCTTCAGTGGCTGCGTCCAAAAAAACTGGGCAAACAATGCCTACAAGGTCAACGTATGGCAGTTGTTTAAAGAGAACAGTAGATTACTAGCCAGCAAAGCTACCTAAGCTAAAATGTCCCTCAAATCCCTGCAGACTTCTGTCCCTCCAATACAGAGCAGTATCAAGCAGATTACTAGCCAGCAAGCTTACTATCATCTGTCCCTGAAATCACTAACAGCTCTCCCCCTACACTATCTCTTCCAAGCACACACAGGCAGATTTTTCAGATACATTTTTGCCCTTGATCCCCCTCTGGCATGCCACTGTCCAGGTCGTTGCACCCTTTAAACAACTTTAAAATCATTTTTCTGGCCAGAAATGTCTTTTCTAGATGTTAAAGTTCGCCTTCCCATTGAAGTCTATGGGGTTCGCGAACCGTTCGCGAACCGCTCGCATTTTTGCGCAAGTTCGCGAATATGTTCGCGAACTTTTTTTCCGACGTTCGCTACATCCCTAAAATCAACCTGCCCTCCAGTTTCCAGATGCAGTCTGCTATGAGATGAGAACCATCTCTGTAGGGTTTGCACCGCTATGGAGTGGTTGCCCTATTACCTATTACAAGTCCCTTGGTTTGGACTAATTGCAATGCAATTTTAAAGCAAAGGGGCACCAAATAGCAGTGGAATACAACAAAATTGTTTTATTAGCTCTCAACATAGAACAGCTACAAATCCACACCTTTAATCCACACGTTAACCTGCTAGTTATCCTTATAGAATGATTTAGATAAAGGCTTGATGCTCCAGCTATCAGTCATCTCTGTTTTTCTATTCTACTGCTGTGTCTTCTTTCATTGGTACAGAAGAGATTTTTCTAATATACTGTACACATTAAAAAGTTGCAATGCAGCAATACATATTAACCAATCAGCAATTAACTTTAATCAGTCTAGGTTAGATTAGACAACAAAAATGAATTCATGATTAGTTCCCATGGGCTACTATGATGATGAAATTTAACAACTGAATATAACTTCAAATGCGATAGCAATTTGATTTTGCACTTCTCAGGAGGCCAAGAAGATACATGTTGTATACTGTAAGAAAATGTTTACTCCAGAAAAGAAAACAGTATTGGCTTCTTGGGACCGTAAAAAACTGGTAGAAAATGTAAAATTGGGGGTTCAGCTGTAATATCTCAGCAAAGGGAAATCCAATATGTATAAACTGCAACAGATATTATAGGGATGTATGATAATTCTGTCTCTGCAGAGCTTTTCAGAACTTAATATACTTCTTTCTGATCCATTTAAAGCCTTTTTATCTATGTATCTCTGTTCAGAATCTATTTGCAGAAAACAAACACAAACATATTATATATATATATGGATAGAATCAATGTTGCACTGTGGGATCACTTGCCAGTAGCTAAGAATGTACAATGTGTTTCATTTTAGAGCTATATGTTTCAAAAGAACTCAGTATTTATTCTTCCAACTGTAAAATTACTAACTATGTTTAAATTAGTACAGTTTTCGTTTATTTTTCTTGAAATAGGTAATGCTGTATAAAGGCATATCTTATTGTGAACAAAAAACACTTCATATTTTTACAGATGAGAAGCAGATGTCATAGTTGCATAGTAGTTACATAGTTAGATTAGGTTGAAAAAAGACAAAGTCCATCAAGTTAATCTCCTCCAAATGAAACCCAACATCCATACACACACTGACCCCTCCATAGACTGACATAAATTATATATACTCATACACTAACTATAGATTTTATTATCACAATAGCCTTGGATATTATGCTTGTCCAAGAAATCATCCAAGTCACTCTTAAAGGCATTAACAGAATCAGCCATCACAACATCACCCGGCAGTGCATTCCACAACCTCACTGTCCTCACTGTGAAGAACCACAACTATGTTGCTTCCAGAGAAAACAAACCTAACCTTAAAGGAGAAGGAAAGCTACGGAGGCATTTTATTGCCAATAGATTAGCTGCAATAGTGCAAGCTAGAATGCTATATTTATTCTGTAGAATGTTTCACCATACCTGAGTAAAAAGCTCTAGAAACTCTCTGTTTGTTTAGAATAGGAGCTGCAGTATTAATGTGGTGTGACATCACTTCCTGCCTGAGTCTCTCCCTGCTCTGGGCTCAGATTACAGTAGAGAAGGGAGGGGTGGGGGGAGAGGCGCAAACTGAGCATGCTCTTGCCCAGGGCAATGAGGTTTAAGCTGAAAGCAGGAAGTCTGATACAGAAGCCCATGTGTACACAATAGAAGGAAAGAAATGCAGTATTTCTTTTCACAGGGGACTCAGAGCAACATTACTTTGGAGGTTTACTGGTATATTTAGATGGACCTTTCTGATAAAGCTTACTTAGTTTTAACCTTTCCTTCTCCTTTAACAGACTACTCTCATAATTTAAGTCTTCCATCCCTCTAACCAGTTTAGCTTCACGTCTCTGCACTTTCTCCAGATGTATATCCCTCTTAAGGACAGGAGCCCAAAACTGCACCACATACTCCAAGTGAGGCCTATAAAGGGGCAAAATTATGTTTTCATCCCTTGCATTTATGTCCTTTCTTATGCAAGACAGTGCTTTATTTGCTTTAGTGGCCACAAAATTACATTGTCTAGACACTTGTCGTTATTGGTGAGTGCAAAAAAAAGCTGATTTTACCTACATTAATTACATTGTTTAAACTGTGTCTGAAGGTGATGGACCTGGGGTTTATACACCCAGGTCACTCTCCACATCGGGTGAGCTGCAGTCTAACTTATTTTGCTGTTCCATATTTAATGCTCAGAGTTTTTTATGTTTCCATGCTAAACATATTGTCTACAAAAAACCCTAGATCCTTCTCAGTCAATTAAACACACTGCCATTTAGTGTATAACTTGCATTTATATTATTTTTGCCAAGTGCATAACCTTGCATTTATCAACACTAAACCTCATATACCAGTTTGCTGCCCAGTTTTCCAATTTAGACAAATCACTCTGCAAAGGGGCAACATCCTGCATGGGACCTATAGTTCTGCACAATTTAGTATCATCTGCAAAAATAGAAACAGTACTTTCAATGCCCACCTCCAGGTCATTAATAAACAAGTTGAAAAGCAAAGGACCAAGTACAGAACTCTACTCCACTAACAACACTGGTCCAATTAGAAAATGTTCCATTTACCACCACCTTTTAGCCAGTTCTCTATCCAGGTAAAATTCTATGTTTCTGGCCAACATTCCTTAATTTAACCAGTAACTTTTTGTGTGGCACTGTATCAAACGCTTTAGCAAAGTCTAAGTAATTAACATCCACTGCCATCCCAGAATCGAGGTCCCTGCTCACCTTCTCATTAAAGGAAATTAAATAAGTCTTGCTAGATCTATTACACATAAAACCATTCTGGCACAAACTCATGGTATTATGATTTGCAATGAAGTCCCTTAAAGTGATACTGACACTAAAAAACTACTTTTTAAAATATGAATGTACATTAAAAGTTACCTATAGGTCATGTTGATCATTTTTTGCTGAGAGGTTTGTTTTTGTAAGTAATTGTTAGTTGAAGTTTGTAAACCTGACTGTTTTTCCAACCTTTCCAATCTCATTCTGTCAGTTAAAGTCTCTAATGCTAACAGACTCCTGCTGCACAAATATGGCAGCCCTCTCATACAGGAACATTGGGCATCAGACAGGTAATTTAAAAGCATTGTGCAAATACTTTTTGACAAAGTTATAAGTAGATTTCAAAGGCAATATTATTAAAGATGTCAGTATCTCTTCAATACTAGCGATGAGCGAATTTATTTGCCAGCCATTGATTAGCATGGAAATTCCAAATTTCGCCATTTGCAATTTTTTTCACGAAACTGTGGCGTAAAAACGCCCATCTACTTTAATGCGTTTGTACAAAAAAAAGTCGTAGTTTCGCAGATTTTTTTGCAAAGCGATATGGGACAGATTCCTCCATCACTACTTAATACCCCATCGAAAACCTATCCTATCACTGATTTCAGACTAACCTGAAATCAGAATCCTGAAAAATTAAGCAAAGCAGTTTGAAAATCACAGAGCTAAGCTCTTTTAAGTACCCTGGGATGAATACCATCCAGTCCCGGACCTTTGATTATGTTAACATGTTCTAGTCTCTTTTGAATTTCCTCATGCATGAAAAATGCAATATTAGTTGTATTACTAGGATTGGGACTATTAAGAATGTAACCTTTATTAACGGATTCCTTATTTGTGTAGAATTCAGAACATCTGCTGTTTTTCTGTTCTCATCAACCAGCTGAACCCCCCCCCCTCTGATTAAGGGTCCCACCCCTTCCTGCTTAATTTTTTTACTATTTACATATTTAAAAAATAATTTGGGATTCTTTTTACTGCTTGCTGCAATACCCTTTTCCATATTGATTTTAGCTTGTCTTTTTTGCACGATTTATTGCTTTCTTGTACTTGATAAACATTTCCGCTGTCCCAGCTAACTTGAAAGCCTTAAAAACACGTATTTTCTTACCCACCTCAACACTAACACTTCTATTGAACCACAACGGTTTTGTTTACTGACATATATATTTATTAATCAGCATGTTAAAATACCCCATACTGTTTGCCTTGACCAAAGCACTCTAAAAAGAAATTAAAAAACCAGTTTAATGATATTAGGGGTTTATGGGTGTTGAGTTTTCAGATTGCTTCTCTAGAACAAAGTACTGTGATTTATGGTGTGTTTTTTTCATAAGATAAAAGAAGGCAGAGAATGAAAAACAAGTATAAGGTATATGTATATATTCAATTTGACCATATATATTATGGAGTTGGTGAAGACTGCAGCATACTGTATCACGATTACCATGGGCCATAAACAAATGTTTTGAATTAACAAAATGTCAGTGCAATGTTTAGATCATATACAGTAGTGACTGTGTTGTGCGTAATTTGCTGAAATGAAAATAGATGTGCCAACACTTCTTCCATTTGAAATGGTCTTACTATGGATTTTTAGTCAACTGTTTCTATTTACAGCTGACCAGATTTGAGATGTGGAAGTTTTTGAAATCATGGCTAAATTCACAAATGCTAAAACCATGATTGTCACTGAATTATTAAAAGATGTGAATATAAAAAGTAAGAGCGAAAAAAAAGCAATGAATGTTGCCCTAAAAAATACGAAAAACCTTAAAAATCTCTAAAAGTTATTTGTGAAAAAATCTGAAAATCTCTAAAAGTCCAAATGGATTTAAAGTGGTCCAATCATCATCATCATCATCATGTATTTATATAGCGCTGTCAAGATACGCAGTGCTTCCAATCAGATCAGAGCAGCTCCCATTGACTTCTATAGTACCTCAACAACTTTTTCTCACCAAAGATTTGCCTTAGAGGTTTTTGTAGTATTCTAGAGCTTTTTAGAAATATAGGAAAACCACAAATTTTCGGAGATTCGTGGAAAATGACAAAATGTAATTGTTATTAAATGGGCCCCTTAGACTATTGCAGCCTTCTACTATCCAGTTTCTAAGACTCATAACACTCACCCTTCCAGTCACAACCTTCTCTGATAGAATCCTTGTGTCCTGGGAACCTGTCCATCCCTTGGTAAAACTTTTATCATGGCAGCCTGTTAAGCAAAAAATAGCATATAATATCCTTCCATTCAAAGCCCTTTACTACTCTGCTCCATACTACATTTTCTTACTTGTCTCCCTGGCTGTCTCCTCTACTCCCATCAGAACCTCCATAGTTTTGCACCATCAACAACCACTGTCATCTATCCTGCTGCTTCGTCCCTCTGGAATTCTATCTCAGAGTTTACAGTAATGGACACTCTCTCAGCCTCTTCAAAAGGAAACTCAGATCTTATCTTTTGATAGAACATTATCTGGTGGTATAGTCTTGGCATTTAAGGGCCAATGCCGAATCATTTGTGCATTGTATGTTATTCACTCACTTAGATTGCAAGCTATACAGGGCAGAACCCTCTTTCATGCTGTGTCTTTGACCCCATGGGACAATCTCTGAATATTTATACCTTTTTTATATTTTATATGCAGTGTATACCTGTATACCTGTATATCTGTATTGTAAAATTGTACAGCGATGTGAATCCTAGTAACTCTATATGAATATGATTATCCATACATTCATAATATCTTTACTAAATATAATGTATAATAAGAGATAATAACATTTACAGAGAAATTACCAAAAAAAGGTCAATATTTATGCAACGAATCATCTGAGAGGCTTCTCAATTGCTTTTGGGTAGAAAATAATTAGAACAATAAACACTGTTAATTATAGTAATGAACACATTTTTGTTCAGGGCATGATGAAGATTTGGACTTTTCATTATCCTAGTCTGTATACACATAGGAATGGTGTATGTTCCTCATTATATAATTATTTGGCAAATGGAGCATCAGTACACCAAGGTAATTAACATGCTCTCCATATTGATGATATAGTTAGAGACTTGTTAGTATTAAAAATTCTACAAATATCCTTTACTATTGTGTAGCCCAGCAGGCATTTTCTTCTAAAAGGGGTGGCTGCAAATCCCCAGTATACCACTCAGGTCCCCCCTGAGGGGAAATGCAAGTTCCATTCAAATCAAACATTTTCCTATCAAGCTCTGCGCTAATGATTTTCCTATGAGAACTTGGCCTGTCACTCACCCACTTCCTCTTAAGACATGTGAAAACAGAATTTGTTGTTTATTTGTATTTCATTAATGGAAGTCTGTTTTCTCATTCATATTGAATTTGTATCCAGACCCAGGTTGCCAATATTACTTAGGTAGATATTTTATTTGTTGTCTTTTTAGACTCTGCGTGAAACAACAGTACTATAGTATGTATGCCTGAGTGCTGGCTCATATCTACAGCATTCCAAACAAATGAACTCATTATTTAGAAGCATGGTTTTTAGTCTGTTTTATTTAATGTGGAAAATCAAAATATCTACATTTAAATGGCTTTGTGTGTTCTCTATCACCATAGAAACTCGCTTCATTATCTTGGTGTAAATACTGTGAATTGTCCTCTACATCTCTTAAATTATTGCCTTGCCTCATCACTTTAGTGTGAGTACAAGTGGACCATCTGCTCACCTTGAAAACTGTGTCTGACAACTCACACCCAAATTGAATGCACTGCCTACTGAGGGAGTTAGTGATTTCTAGGATTGCAATTTGTTATGTTCTCACTAGCATTTGCACATGCAGAATACTGCATTTTTGGTTTGACAATGTGAACGGGAAGGCATTAAATAGAGGTCAATATAGGTCAGTGGATGTGATCTGTGGGTGCTGGTGCAAGCAATTGAAAACAGTTTTCTATGCAATTAGTTGTTCCAGCTGCACTTTCACATAAAAAGCTGATGTGCATAAGGTTTAGGAAGCAATCCAGCTACTGAAAATTTGAAGACGAATGTGCTTGTGTCAATATTACACTGACTTTTTAAAGGATATAGAACCAGTAGATTAAGTCCTGGTGGCATCCAAGTAACCTTAGCCTTAATTTAAGGAGTACAACAAGAGCAGAGAGCAAAACTATGACTTTGGTATGGGCGAGTAAGTGTTGAGTAGTATGTCTGAACAGAGTCCTACAAATGTATGGAAATTGTATAATTTGGCCAAACACTTGGATGGCAAGGTTGCTGATAAGCTTGACTGGACTGCTGGTGGCCAATTTTAATGGCTCTCAAGCTTAGGGCAAGAGAGGTGTAGCCTATATCACTAATGTGTTGGTTGACATCTTCCAATATGCCTTTTGGAATCTTATTGAATACTGTCTAGACCAGTGATCCCCAACCAGTGGCTCATGAGCAACATGTTTTTTACTAATGGATGTTGCTTCCAGTAGCTTCAAAGGAGGTGCTTTTTTTATGTCCTGACTTAGAGACAAGTTTACTGTAGTTGCTAACTCTATGTGTACTGCCAAACAGAGTCTCCTGTAGGTGGCCAGTCCACTTATGTAGAGGCTACTAACAACAAACTACAGCCCATATTTGGCATTCCTAGGAACTGTTTGCAGGCTTGTGTTGCGCTCCAACTTTTTTAACATTTGAATGTGACTCGTGTAAGAAAGGTTGGGAATCCCTGGTCTAGAAAGATACAGTATATCTTGGTAGAGCCCCACACACATACCATCTTAATATCTCCGCTGGGTAGAACCATCAACTATATAGCTAATGGTTCTACTCAGTGAAGATATTAAGAAGGTAACATTCCCAATCACAGAATAAGATTGATCGGGTCTTCTTCTTTTGGCTTTAATGATCGCTTAGTTACGATATTGATTCCCACAGTCACTTATGCACGATACTAATTGGTGGCTATAGACTCAGATGGATAGCTTATCACAGGTTTGTATTATATTATGGGGTCACAATCACAGATGATGTTAGCCACTTGTTCACGCCCACTAGATATTAGATATTATATAAACAAAATCAATGAAAATTGAAGACTGATTAGATGGTATCAAATGAACAGGTTTTTTTTAATGTGAATTGTCGTGTGGTATCCTTTTTGTTCTAACTATCAAAAGCCTTATGAAGCAAAATGTATATTCTAATCATAGGCTGTGAGACATTGATTTTCTGTTTTCTATTTGGTCTCAGAGACCGTTCCATACAATCTTCATATAATGCTACCCCCCCACTGATAGGTTTCTTTTGTTGAGATGGATCTCCATTACTAATGCATATGTCTCATTTTCCTCCATTACATGTGAATTTGCTGAAAGCATTTGAATTGTGATTTGTTGCTGCATCTTCTTTACTTTTCTTTTCAAGTACAAGGTGCAAAGATTTTTTTGGACTGGCTCTGATCAGAGAAATGGAGATCTTTGGGGATTTCCAAAATACAAAGGTTTCCCTCTCCAGGCTATTAAGTACATAGAGCAATATCTCCTTTACATTTTAGGGTGCTGCTGGCAGGTCTTTCATCTAACCCTTATTTTAGCATGCTTAATATATATTGTTTTTAACTCTTTTTTTTATCATTTTATACTATGTCTGCCCCTTTGAGATTGCATGACTATCAGAAGTACTGAAGTACTATTGAGATCACAGGAAAGAAAAGAGACACATTTGGTATGTATTGGGGAATAGTTTGCACATGGGGGGAGTCTTCAAATATGTTAGCAGTAAGTGTGTTAAGTCAGTAAATAAAGCAGACTCAAGAATATGCTGTTTTATTTATCTGCATATCTGTAAAAAGGAGGTTATTCCCACCAATCATATTCACCAGTAATTTGCAATTTAACTACAGTATAATTTAATAAGCATAAACTAACCCAGAGCCATGTCCAAGTGAAGTTTTTCCTCTCCCAAATGACCAATTCTTGTGCAATCTGACAAATGTGTCAAATTATTGTGAGGTTAGTGGGAATCAAACAATCGTGCATCTAATTATTTTTCATCCGACATCGGTCAGGAAATTGATCGGCCAGGTTAGAAAATTTCGGTCACGGTGAAATCTATCTATTGTCCAATTCCTGGCTTCAACTAGACAACATTGCTTGAAATAGTCCTTTTAGTTGATGGACAAATCGTACATTTAAATGATCGATAAGCTTGGTCTTACGTTAATGAAAAAAATAAAATCCTAACGTCTACGGCCAGCTTTAGGTTGATTTTTCTGCCACTGGGTTGCCTTCAGGATTTAGAATGCAAGAACTAGTAAATATTCTTATTCCAAACAGAGTAGTAATGAACTAAGCCAGGCATCAGCTGTTTGGTCACATAAAAGAGTATGAAAAGTCAAGGCACTTCAGCCTTTGCTGAAATGGCAGGAAAATCAGAGTCAGATGGGATGGAAACAGGCAAGACTGTATCAGGACTCAAAACTGGATACAGTCAGTTACAAAATGGGGTGGAATGGAGAACAAAATGGAATTATGATGATGTTCTTTCAAGTAATAACCTACACTCTCATTCAAGATTAAATAACGTTGGTCCATGCTCACTGATGAGGGCTACCATGCTTCTCTATCCTAAGAAATAGGATAATCAGTATTTAATCCCCGCCTAGGAATTAAGGGCTATAAGGTATTCCTGTTCCAGTACCCTGATCTTACAATTTCCCCCATGTTAAACTGCAGGTACAAGATCTATAACCACAGTTATTATGATGTTCAAAATGTGGTGACTGAGCCATTGCTGGGCTACAACTCCCAGCATCTTCCAATATTGTTCATCAATGTTATTTGAGGGCTATCTTTTAATTTGAGGGACAGCTACAAGGTGGGTGTCTTTAAAGCAAATATTAAAATAAGTATTATACTAATTGTACAGTTTTTCTAAGGACAAGGGGGCAAAATGTCCCCTCTTCTCAACATAACATTGACCTTAGCTGACACAAGATAACTTGGAATAGGGCAATAGACCAGACTAAACAGATTTATGGTTATACAGGTATAGGATCCCTTATCCGGAAACCCGATATACAGAAAGCTCCGAATTACGGAATGGCTGTCTCCCATAGACTTCATTTTATCCAAATAATCCAAATTTTTTAAAATGATTTTCTTTTTCTCTGTAATAATAAAACAGTAGCTTGTACTTGATCCCAACTAAGATATAATGAATCCATATTGGAAGCAAAACCAGCCTATTGGGTTTATTTAATATTTAAATTAATTTCTAGTAGACTTAAGGCATGAAGACCCAAATTACGGAAAGATCCGTTATCCGGCAAACCCCAGGTCCCAAGCATTCTGGATAACAGGTCCCATACCTGTAGTATAAAGTATAGACAACACAGCACATCAGCAATGGGTTAAGCTCCCCATAGACGCAACAATTCTTCTTGCCAAACGACCGATTTGAGCAAAGTCCGACCAATCCTTCGAAATTATCGTGCGGTTAGTAGGATTCGAACGATCGTACATCTTATGATTATTCGGCCGCCATCTGTCAGGAAATTGATCGGCCAGGTTAAAAAATCTTTGTCAGTCCCATTGCAATCTATCTATGTTTGCAGGGCCAAGCAGGCAGCTCCCCTTTGTTTTCCTGGCAAATTGGTCTTTTTAGTTGATGGTCAATTCGTACGATCGTACGATCGTTCCGAGAAAATCGCGGTCTCACGATGAGGATCGGATTTTTTAAAAATCTCAACATCTATGGCCAGCAATAAAAGAGCATGGCCAATGTCTAACTAGGTAAGCTGCCCTTTTTTATAGTGGATGTGTAATTATGTGTCAGTCCACAGAAAGCACATAACATTAACGAAGCATACATGAGTCTGACCTAAAATATTACCAGAATACTCTGGAATATAAGAAATTATTTATAAAACTGATAAAACTTTTATCGGTTATAAATATACAAATTTGTATAGTGCTTGATCTACTCAACTGAAAATCTGGAAAAAATATTCAGGAACTGTCTTTGTCTTGTAACAAGTTTTGCAATATATTTGATGTTTTATCATTATCATTTGCCTTTCAAAGTTTAAAGTTCCATATTGTAAATGAGATTTACCTTATGTTTTAAACTAAATAAGGTTATCAAATATTCTATAAAACAAGAACTGAGTGTTAGCACTTCAAAAGCTTAAAAGGCCAAAGAAAGCCCTTCCTTAATTATTGAAGAAGTGTCTGTAAAGGAAACATGAGCAAATAGCCTCCATGCTTTCATCCTGAGTAACCTTTTATTGTCCTTCTCTTCAGATGGCCGAGTCAGTATATTTAATAGAAGCAGTAGCAGCAGCCATTAAAGATGGCAGGGGTCTAATAAATGGTCCTGATTAAAGGCCCTGACAGGGTACGAACTTTGCATAAATTTTCGTATAGTGTCAGCGTCGGATACTGATTGAGGCCTATTAACATAATCACACATTTAGAGGAAAACGCTGTAATGTATCAGAAACATTTTTCTTCGTGCAATAATTTTAAGGGCATTAAAATGCAAATAGCAATAGGGGATATGTTTTAGTAATGCTCAAAGAGCCTGATTATTCAAATATTTAGCATGAAATATAGAACCTAGCAGTAAAGTCGACATTATATAATTTAAAAAAAAAACATGTTTATATTAATGCTGTACTACTGCCCCCCATATTCTGTTTCAAAACATTAGCTATTTAGGATCTATGATTTGAAGGGGAATTCATGTTTAATATATACACACACACACACACACATGCAATGACAATGAAGCTTTACTTCAAACATAGCAGACGTTGTTTCATTTTATGCCCCTTGTTCCCTTTAATTCCAGCTTCTTATATTTTCATTCTTTCTCCCCCCCCACGTCTAAATCTGCTACCGGTCCCAGATGCACTCTGGTGATACTGCAATGCATATTTTGAACGATGAAAAGAAACATTCCCTTCCCCCATACAAATGGCCATAATTATGTAAAGAATGACTGCTGCAAGCTGATGACTTTCAATATGCTCGAGTCTAGCGCAGTGGTAGAAGAGGCCAGGGAGGTCAACAGGAATTCATAACTGCTATAAAATGGTGTAGCATCCTAGGGTTTCAAGAGAATGCTTACATTATCATGCTCTTTCTACTGGTTTGTATATGTAAATGTTTGATAGGAAGTGTGCTGGCTTTGCCGTATGGCATGCAGAGCATCAATCAGGCAGAGGAATACATCAGAGTATTTTCATTATGCCTAGTTATTTACTGCATAAGAAGAAATTACCCCGGCAAGCCAAGCAGCCTTCTGTGTGATATGTGTGATATCGGCATCCAGGTTTCAGATCAGGAGCCTTTATTGTAAACATTACAGGACTAATCTCACCATCTCTATCATCAATCTTTCTCAGTGCTGCCGGGATGCAATGGTAGAAGGCATCACAGGTTTTAGTTTTTATTTTGGAAAGAATTTGTTATGAGCATCTGCTGATCAGGTCTGCATGTTGTAAGACAAAGCTTTTTTTCTTTAATCACACGAGAAACATTCCGCCGAAAACATGTGTATTGACGTTAGCTATTAGTAGGAAGTTTAATAAGTATTAATGAGGGGTCTTTTCCACTGTGTGTACCTATTAACCAAATTATTAAGCAGAGGAGGATATTAAAGTTGCATCTGCAGCAGGTGCACAATAGAAGCCGCAACCTCCATTACCTACAAAATGTGCACATTTCACACCTCATTTCAGCTCAAATCAGAACTGTTTGAATTGTTGTAAATAAGGGGGTTAATCAACCTGCACTTGGTTCATCTCGGTGGCACAGCTGATAGAGATGGCACAAGTTGTCTCAGTGGCAAATTATATTATGCATATGGAGCAAGTATTATTATGTGCAGTGATCTCATCCCCACTGCATTTGTTTGTCTGCAGCGCTACTAGTGATTCTCAGCTCTGTGGTTGTGTAGTACATCTTGTAATATGTGGGTGACAAACAAAAGCAGCAGCACAACAGATGCTCCAGCAGCAACATTTGCTCCGTATCAGGCATCATTTTTGAATATCAGACATAAATATCCATAGGAAACCAATTAAAGGTTCGATTTTATTGTTTGACAGCAACTGTCTGAAAAAAAAGCTAGTCACTAATTGGGTTACAGTCCAGATGCAAATTTATATCATTTTTATAGCCCAGTTTTTAACCATTATTTAAGCATAATTGAGTTGTTTTATTGCAATTGTGGGTGATGCATCAAACAGTAGGTAGCTGTGTTTGCATTTCGATGGGTGCATCTTGCGTCCAGTGTTTACAGCGTGTGGTTGAGTCACTTCAGGAGCATGCATTCAAAAAAGTTATTGTTTGAAATTGTTCATATACAAATGAACTTTGGTTCAAAAAAACATCAGAGCCCTGACTGTATTAGGAAGGACAGGTAGGAAGGGATTGATTCGGGCAAAGAGGTGGTAGGCTAAAAAGGAAGTCAGAGGAGGGCGACAATTATGTTCAGTATATGGACCATGGAAATGGAAATACCAACCCAATGAGCCAGAATATGCACAACATCCCACCTGCCCATCCACCCCACTCTCTATTATTTATTAGGATTAGTGGGGAGTGGGCACAGTCAAGGGTATTGGACTTGTTTGTGAAGCTTTAATCTGGCCAAACATAAAGAGATTGTGAGGTCACCAAACAAGCAAAATTCTTCTGTTATGCGAGCGTTCAGTCGATGATACGGTCTTTGATCCGACTGGGTTTTTAAACCAGCCCGATCAATATCTGGCTGACTTTTGGCCAGATATCGATCCGAGAAGCCTGTCAGAGGGCCCCATAAACTGTCCAATAGTGATGGGTGAATTTGCGCCGTTTTGCTTCGCAGGAAAATTCGCCCGTTTTTTGACGCCGGTGGCCGTTTTTGACGGGGTTTTTTTGGCAAATTGTTTCGGGCGAATTTTCACGGGCGTTTAGCAAATTTTTTCGCTGGCGGCGAATAGCACAAATTCGCCGTGAATTCGCGCCTGGCGAATAAATTCGCCCATCACTACTGTCCAATAAGCTGCTGACTTAATATGTAGGCAACTTATATTGGCCCATATGTGGGAACCTTGAGAAGACTGTATGCCTAAGGTTGGGGCCTATGTTCCAGTTTTAAGAACAAATGTGCCATGGATGCTAATGATCTCATATGAGAATGTCAGAATGGAGGTATTCTATATGTTTGTTCTTACCTGACCCTCTGTCACTCTCATAGAAGGTAGGCAGCATGGCAGGTAGCCCTTTGTGGTGTTTTGTTTTTTTATAGACAGGCATTCCACAGAGGGTGCAAAGATGTGGATCAACTCAACTCAAGAATGAACACTAACCATTAGGAATAAACCCATATAGGTTTGTTGGGTATTAATAAATCTTTTCTATTACACAAAGCCCACATAGTGAGAGTTGCAGTTCAGATCAGCTGGAACTATACTGTTTTTCAGCAGTGGGTCAAAGTGAGATTATATCAATCATGCTTTTCAATTACATTCATCTTTTTTGTCTGTTTTCCATGTGCTCAATGCAAGACTATCCAGAAGAAAATAAAATAAATGTAATAATGTCACATTATTAACAGAAGATTAACAATCACTTTCCACCCTCCAGAAATATAGCATGATTGTCACCCTATAGATACAAAATTGTTAGTTATTTGTGCACCATGAAATCTGTGAGCTAAGAATAAGATTGGTTCAGCTGCAGGAAAATGCGTAGAGTACAAATCTGATCCACTTTGCTGAACTGTAAAATTGAAATCCATCAGAATTGTGTCTGAAGTGAGCACCCAGAGTTCTTCACTCCACACAATGATTCAACCTCTCTTGCATATTTCAGATGAAACAGATAGCTGCATATTTAAATCAGAGCAGAACATGGACCTTAAGCAATGTTATCTACTATAATGAATTTATAGTATGCAGAGTGGACCTAATCAGTTACTGTGCAGTGGATGGAATGCTGTATGGAAGGATGCCGGATTTCCATTGTACCGGCAGTGCCCTGCTCCACTGATACAATATGTCATATCATCTTGGTAGCTGATTTTGTGAGCATTCTGGTGCATGCAGAGGGCACTTTATATTCCCTTAAATGCATGGCATTTACTGGCAAACAATGACAACATGGGAAATGGTTACCTTACCTCATCCTATTCATTTGAAGTGAACAGTTTAACTCTAGAGCCGGGAGAAAGCTTTTTCAAATTAATGTTTATGTCAGCTGACAAATGTTATGTGCGTTTCCCCAACCTCTCAATGTGTCTTGAGAACAGAGACCCTGAACCTGAAAATTACATATCAGGGTGCAACCTCCTGCAAAATGGAAAATGAAAACCTCATGTCAGAAAGCTCATAGGACAACTTTGAAAAGAAAAGTTAGGGCATTGTGAGATGGTAGTGTGGTGGTTCCATAATAAAAATAATTACAGTTTCTGTTATTTACAATATATGCAGATTGCTCTACAAATGCAAGCATGTATTAAAGAACAATCCATAAGGAACAAAAGACATTTATTTGCATAATTATATAAGCTGTGCCAAAATATTTTGTGAAGTTAATCGTGCTAGTGTTATTGGGAGATACTATCTCACTCTATGTTTTGGTTTGCAACAGCTTTACTCTTTCATGTCCCCATGAACCTATGGGGGTAAATTTATAAAGAGTGAAGTTCCGCCACTAGAGTGAAATTCCGCAGCTCTCAATTAATTTCTATGGGATTTTGAAAGACGTATTTATCAATGGGTGAAGTGAAAGTTCACCCTTTGATAAATACGCCTATAAAAATCCCACAGAAATGAATGGAGAGTGGCGGAATTTCACTCTAGTGGCGGAACTTCACTATTAACTTCACTCTTTGATTAATATACCCCGTAGAAGGGCAGGACAAAAACAGAAAAGCCTGCATAGAGACAAGCAATTTCCTTTTTCATACTGATGAAAGAGGAGGGGGGGAGAGGAGAAGTAAGCAGTAGATAGGAAGGAGTAGGGAGTGATATGAAAATAGTGTAAGGATACAGGGGATGTGATTAGTGGGAGTGCAAGAGAAAGGAATATATATATTTTCAAAAATGGGGGGTTTTAGTTACCAAGAACAATCTCTCTCCTTTAAAAGTTAATGGATAGAGAGGACTAAGCCCTCTGACTGAAACCAATGCCTAGGTCAGAAGACACATCCCAAGAAATGATACCATGCAGGGAAGTGCCAGTCTTTGAATGCTATGACTGGATGTAACTAGTTAGGGACCACCCTAGTTGGTTTGGTTTCTCTAAAGAAGAGGCATTTGCAAGGTGACATGATAACCATTCACAAATAAGAGCTATTTGTAATAGCTAAGACTTCAGGAATTGAGGCTTGATCTGACGCAACATAAATGGTTTTATACCATTAGGCTCATAAGGTTGTAGAAAGTTTTGCCTGGACTACATTTATTATTATGTACAATATGTATATGTTCATTTGGGGGCAGATTTACTAAGGTTCGAGTGAATTTTCTAACTTAAAAAAGTTTCGAATTTTGAAGTAATTTTTTGAATACTTCAACCATCGAATAGGATACTATGACTTCGAATTTACTTCGCCTTAGATTCTAAGTAAAAATCGTTCGAATATTCGACCATTCGATAATCGAAGTACTGTCTCTTTATAAAACCTTTGACTTCAAGAATTCACCAAATTAAACCTGCCGAAGTGCTATTTTAGCCTATGGGGACCTTCTACAACCATTTTCTAAGTCTTTGTACATCGAAGGAAAATCCTTTGATAGTACGCTAAAATCGTTCAAATTGAAGGATTTAATCGTTCGATCAAACGATTTTCCTTCGGTCGTTCGAACTCTAAATTCAGTGAAAAATCCTTCGACTTCGATATTCGAAGTCGAAGGATTTCAATTTGAGGGTCAAATTTAGAAGTTTTTTTAACTTTGAAATTTGACCCTTAGTAAATCTGCCTGTTGGTGTATATATACAAGTGTGTGTGTGTGTGTGTATATATAGAGAGAGAGAGCGAGAGAGGAAAAAACACAGTCGGTATTACATATGAGGTTTGATTTGCTTAATCTGTGATGTTGGCATGAAAGGGTTGAGCTTTAGGTCTTTTTAGAACCCAAATTAATTATATCATTAAGATGATACTTTATCCCCTTACTATAAAGATATTGAGATCAGTGTTTGAGCTTTCTGTGCAATATATAGAAAATGTATAAAGCCATACTTACTATATACATTGTAAATATTGGAGCTAGTTTCAGTTGAATTTTGTTTAATTTTTATTATGTTTTCCAGTTTTATAAGCTGCATATTCATATACATGCAACATGCACATTTCTTTACTATTATCTCTTTGATCAGACTGCAGGCATATGAAGTGGGAAATCCACTCTCCACCGCTTAAGTGCAAAGAATACAAAATCCATGCAAAAATAAGTAAGCACATTTGTATTCTTCCATTCACTGGTATACAATAAGGTTTTCATATTATTTTGTTTCTATTGACATTCTCTTGTCTGGTGTTATTGAATGAGTGCATGAAGTCTTTAGATCACGGGAATTACCAATGAGTATAATCTGTAAGTGAATCTGTAAATTCAAGTTACCCAAGGGTACTTGTCACTTCCGTTATCAGTACTTGAACAGACTGAACTCTACAGGTGCCAATTGGCGAGGTAAGCGAGGTGTTTGGAGGTCCAGTGTCTAGGGTAGCACTGGACTCAAATACAGCCCTGAATAAAGAGGGACAAAATTTTTCACTGGAGGAATGTGCCAAGCTCTGTATGATAAATATATCATTTTAAATAAAAAATAAAATCTAGAGATCTAAGGTCTAAATTGTTAGCGCTTGTAGCTGAGGCTCTCTGACATCCAGTCTTTTTTTATGATTTTGCATTGTTTGAATTTGGTTGATGTCATATTGTCTACAAAGTATTGTACAATGCTATGCAATGGTGATAGGCAGGTTGACCCGAAACTCGCAGTGACCCATTGGTTGTCTCCCGGCTAGGCTGGTTTGGGTTGAAAACCATTGCAGGCTAATGTTGGGTGCTGGTCAAACTTTGGAAGTACACATTTCTTCTGTTCTTGAACATTTCCATTCTTGGTGTCACACCAGATTTCCCAAAACCCAAAATAAGAGCCAAGATTCCGGTAACAGCTCATGCTTCTGCCTCTAACAGCTGTCTTTTGCTTCGGGAGCAGCCCTCCACTACTAAGATGCCGCCAGGTCTTATAGTGAGAGAACAAAGGCTCAAATTCTGGGAAGGCAAGGGAACCAGTCAGTGGCGTAACTACCGGGGGAGCAGGGGGTGCAATTGGGTCAGGGCCCACACACCCTCAGGGCCCCCCCGGCAGCTTGCGCACCACTGACTTTATTGGATTTCGGGCGTACGGAGGGGGGGGGCGGCTGCACGTCCCGTGCCAGGGCCCGCCCCCTCTAGTTACGTTGCTGGAACCAGTGTGTGAAACAGATGAACGGGGATCAAGCAATACATAGTCAGGGGACAGGCTAAGGTTAATATCATGAGAGCAGCAAAGTAGAATCTGAATCATAGTCAGGGACAGGCAAAAAGGTCAGGACGGAAATTATCAGAGTTAGAGGCAGGAAAGAGTTCACACACAAGCATTAGATCCAAATTGCACCAAGGAATTATCAGCAAACAGAACCTAAGTTGGACAAAGATATTCAATCCGTGGCACCTTTAAATATTTGAATTTCGCACCACACACGACAGACGTGCACACCTGAGTCCTGTGGGCATCACCGCTGACTCCCCCACTTGATCACCACGGATCACTAGACCACCAAGTACTCTTACACTTGGTACCAGCGTACTGAGCAATAAGAAGACACTGGTTGGGTGTGGGTCCTACAGTGGCAACGTTTTGTGAGTTTAGGTCGAGTGTGAGTTGAGTATTTCCTAACCCGTAGATAAACTATAGCAATGATAAAGTAACAGTTAAACAATACACTTTGAAGTGCATTGCTTTAACTTCACGTTCTGGAATATTATAGGAAAGTATATCTTATACTGTCTTCACAGCTTAAACAATACAGTAACAATTCTACAATAGTACAGTATATTATATTAAGCATAATGAACCATTCACTAGCATAAGAGGTTGGGTGCTGTAATAATATAAAGGGCAGTATTATCTCTTATAAAATTAAGTATAAGATCCTGATCCTTTATTTCTTATCATTGGCCAATTCTACAGACATGCCTATTTTGCTCTAAAATAGAAAACATTCTAACATGCTAAGGATGTCTCGATGAGGCAATTGCTGCTTTGTAAAATTTTACTGTTTCCCCTGCTGCATATATCTTGGCTGTTCTATTTTATTCTTATAAAAGAAGCTCTTACTCATATGGGTCTCAGAAGCCTGTTTATGCAGTGTCAATCAGATTATGGAATTCTTTGTTTAATAAAAATCCTCCATCCACTACCACATCCTTCAGACAATGGGGCATATTCACAAGCACGTGTTGTTCATTTCACACCAAAGGGGACCAAGCTTTATAAGTGAAGTTAAGCAGAATGCAGCCTACTTAGTAAAAATGCTTACTAAATAGTACTCTTCCTACACAAGTTTCTATACTCGTGTGGCTTTCTTATGCAAATCTTTACTCTTTTGCTTCATCTGACCTTTATAAATACAGAACGTTTAACTGAACATACCCAAAGGTGATGTAAAAAGCAAAGAAAGTAATTGTAATTCTTTGCTGATTTTTAAATCTTTATAAAAATATCCCCCGAAGAAAACACATTTGGGGGCATTAAAATGCAGTGGGCTGTGGAACATCTATTTATTTTGAATTTCAAATACAATTTTGTTTAAGACTGTGTACATTCCTTTGTTATTTTTGGCTATTTAACCTGAGGGTCAAACAACTTGGAATTGCAATTTTTTTTTAAATTCTGGGTGTGTAGACCTGGACCAACATTGCTATTTTTATTACATTATCATTCCTCTTAATCGTAAAAGCTACTGAAGTTTATATTGACTTAAATGGATCTGCTTATTGGGTATGTTAAGGAGAAAACTAAAATCTAAGAATAAGATTTTGGAGAGTTTAGTGTGAATGTTTGCATTCATTAAACATTCTACTGCATTATGTGGGTCATTGATAGATCTTGGCTCATAGTCAAAACTATACTAAAGGCTAAAACAGCAAGTGCAATTTACTTGATGCAAAGGATATTTTTGTAATACAGGTATGGAACTCGTTATCCAGAATGATAGGGACCTGGAGTTTTCCAGATAACTGATCTTTCTATAATTTGGATCTTCATACCTTAAGTCTACACAAAATACACCAAATAGGCTGGTTTTGCTTCCAAAAAGGTTTAAATATATCTTAGTTTGGATGAAGTACAAGGTATTGTTTCATTATTACAGAGAAAAAGAAAATACTTTTTAAATAGCTGGATTATTTGGATAGGATGGAGTCTATGTGAGACAATGTTTCTGTAATTCGGATAAAGGATCCCATACACACACACATATATATAACATATATGTGTATCTATATATATATATATATATATATATATATATATATATATATATATATATATATATATATATATATATAACACCATAAGTACAACACAGGAACCTTTCTCAAGGACAAACGTTTGTCCATAATGTGTAATGTGAAGTAGCCACTTCAAGTATTTTAACCAACATCTCTAAGAAAGATGTCCTATATGACCTATATGTACCTGCCTTATTCAAATTGACCTAAGTATAAGAGTACTAACAAAGTTTACCCAGGCAAAATTGAACGCTAGCAAAAGATTGCTAAGAAATGCTTGCGCTGAGGAATTAATGCTAGCCAAGCTTTGCCAGTGTTCGGCTGCTGAGACTCGTTGAATTGGTGTAGCGGTAACAAAATTACTCCTGGTGAAGTGTGGCGAAATGGTTGCTGGTGAAAATTCTGTTATTGACAATGGCAATGGCTTTGGTTGTTTTACAGTCTGTTAAAATGCTCAGACCATGAGACATTTCACCATAAATAAATTCATAAAATGAATGATGTCATGTAATATAATAAATCATGATGTATAAAATGGTATATGCATATAATGGAAGCATGAGTTTCAGGTAGATTAGGTTTTTGATGGTTGTCCTGTTTCTACAAACAATACAAATAGACAATATACAGTAATTGTGTAGCCAAAAATATTTAGTTTGGAGCCTTTGTAACAAGCTACTATTGGTTATCCCCAACGGTTTCTTTGCATATAGTCATCACAGGGAAACATGCCTAACCTAAGTACCAAAGTGTCAGTTACCTGAGCTTAGGGACCAACGGTATATGCAAAGTTGCGCTCAGGGAGGCGAATGGTAGTAAAGTTGTGCTAACGTTAATTCGTCAAGCAAAGCGAAGTTACGCTAGCGATGCTAATTTACATACAGTGCCAAGTGAAAGTACAATGGACGTATGTGTAGCAGCAAATACATTACACTACACAAGTCTGGGAAAGCTTCATAAAATAAAATAGAGTTGTTATTTTGCCCTATACATGTGCCCACTGTATAGTTTAGGTGCCATATGTTAGGAAATGTAGGGGGGAAGGAGGGTACCCCCAAAAAAATGTACAACCTTTTTCAGCCTATCACCCTTAAAAAAGGAAAAGACGCCAGCGTTTTTTGGGACTTAGAAAAAATTTCAACTTTTTTTGAAGCAAGCCCTATCTACTCTATTGCACTTCGCCTGGTCTGAGTTGGCAAAGGCAAGTCTGGCGCAAGAGTTAACGTTCATGAAAATCTGCAAGTTAGTGAATTAGCGTAGTTATGTCCCTTCACCATAGCGCAACTTCGCCTGGCGTAAGGGTGCGAAGTAGCGCTAGAGTAGGTCCACTTCGCTAGCGAATTTACGCCAGTGCCCGTTAGTAAATCGGCAAAGTACCGAAACATCACGCTGGCGAATTTGCGCTAGCGTTAGCCACTTCACGCTTTAGTGAATTTGCCCCTATATGTGTATAGAACATAACAATTGTGATACAAGACTAATAAGTAATTCATTCAGATATTCATTACATGGCACCTCAAAAACCAGTCCTTTTTTTTCAGAATTTGTAGAATTTAATAATCAGTCCTTTAAATGACAAAATAAATCATCTTAAATGACAGGCAAACCAAATTTTTTGCTTGAAAATTTGTAATGACCCCTAAGCTTAGCTTCTCAACTGCTGCCCAGAGCCTACTGTGCAAGACTATTGACACTCCTAACAAAATCCATCCCGTGCACAACTTTGAAGTCCTGGATCATTTACTGTTCTAGAGATGCTTGAACCTTTAAGCTGCTGCATTGAGTTTATTATATAAAATATAGCATTTCTAGCCATATTCATTTTTAGGGTTTAATTCTCCTTTGAGAATAGCTGGTTAGAATTTTAATTGCCTTTCTAGGACAAAATATTGAGTATGTTCTGGAAATCAATTTCAACAAGCTACAATTAGAAGGTAAACTGTTAATAGCAAGCCTAAACTATATTTAAAGATGTTAATTTGACTGCAATGCTTTAAGATAAGAAAAACTCAAATGGTATAGGTAACATTTTACCCTTACGTTAACATAAATAGAAAAGCATAAAGCTATATATTTAAGCAATTATTAATTGTCTTATTCTGATTTAATAGCTATTTTTAAGGTCCAGTGAAGAAGGTTTGCTTATGCCACACATGCCATATCCCAGCTGTCTGGATTTTCCAGGGATTTTAGCTGATCTTGGGATAACTTGGAAAATCAATAGGATGCCAATGGTCCATATTTATTTATGTGTTTACAGTTCATCTTTCCAACAGTTTGCATGAAAATTCATTTACATTCATAATTTTCCATATAATCTCTTACTTTCTGCTACAGATGCTGCTTGTGATTATAACAAAATCTTTTAATAGGTTGAAGTCAGCGCTGAAAATTTCATGGAAACAAGTAATAGCAAAGTGAATAATATAGTGTAGTATTTTATACTAGTATGGCCTAACAGACCCAAATTATATATATCCACCAACACCAAGGGGCCGATTCACTAACTTCGAGTGAAGGATTCGAAGTAAAAAAACTTCGAATTTCGAAGTGTTTTTTTGGGCTACTTCAACCATCGAATGGGCTACTACGACCTTCGATTATGACTACGACTACGAATCGAACTATTTGAACTAAAAATCGTTCGACTATTCGACCATTCGATAGTCGAAGTACTGTCTCTTTAAGAAAAAACTTTGACCCCCTAGTTCGCCATCTAAAACCTACCGAACTCAATGTTAGCCAATGGGGAAGGTCCCCATAGGCTTTCCTAAGTTTTTTTGATCGAAGGATATTCCTTCGATCGTTGGATTAAAATCCTTTGAATCGTTCGATTCAAAGGATTTTATCGCTTGATCGAAGGAATAATCCTTCGATCGTTTGATCGCACTAAATTCGCCCATCACTTAATCAGCACACATGAATTAATCCCAGTAGCTTTAATGGGTATCAATTTTTGAATTGTAATGTTTGTCTAGGCATGTAAAGTCTCCCTTTTGGTTATCCACCCAATTGTTAGGTACATTCTGGGGATGGAGATCCGACCATGGCCAGCATTGTCCTACTCCACCGCGTGTTACATTTCTGGTGCCTAGGGATGATGTCTCAGCATTTTACCTGACACGTTTTGTCAGATTTCGGACTTCCTCAGAGGCTTCGGCAATTGTGATTATGAGTATAAGTATTCTTTGTCTTGTTCCCACTATGAATCAAGATGGTATCAAATGGGACCCTAGTTTCTGCCAATTTGTATGCAACTGACTTTGAGGATGTCCCTTATCTTGGACTACACATTGCTTGATACAGGGATGAAACCCTGCTGATCTAAATAAGAGAAACCACAATACTATTTAAAATAAATGTAGAGTAACTGCAAGTTAATCTTTCTTAAGAAGGAGTAGGATGATAGGACAGATACTGCCCCTAATAAGGGTTATAGCCTTAGAGATTTTCTAGATTTGGACTATATTTATAGATTTTTATTTTCAAAACCACTGTCAGAGTATCAGATAAACTAAATAGTGTAGCATGTTCTCTGTTTGACTTATAATATTAAAATGATGTCATGGATGTTATGACCACTCTGGCTGCACAAGTACAATATAAACCAAATCTAACAAACATTATGTGGGAATTGACCTAATTATTTTACAGTTTTTAGATTTGAGAAGACATTTACAAGTGACATATTGTTTCAAACATGTATCTCTATAACGGTTTGGATTATTTATGGTTTCAGGGTTAAGGCAGTTATGTGTCTACCAATTGTACATCTATCCTATTACTTCAGACTTGTTTGGTTAATTGCTTCCAACATGGAAGCATCACAACAGTTTGTAATGTAGTAGTAGGAGTTAGCCGTGGCTCTTTGTTATGCAAATCCATGGCAATCTTGCAAACCAGCTGGTCTATAAAGATAAACCAGATGCTGGAGCTAGTTGCACAATTGCTCATTTATTGCATTTACAAGCCATTGTATCTGGGGCACTGCTGCACTCTCTGTATCTTTAACTGGATTTTTAATCAAGGAGTACAGAACAGTGTTGTTAGGTACAAGGCAGCCCTGTACCTAAAGTTTGCTATTGGCAGGTGACAAGGACAGGGCTTCTTTAGCATTATGCTCATCTATTGCTCATTTATGAGTAATAACCTTAAGTACTGTACTCATCAGGAAAGCAAAGGTGCTTGTGCTCATTGTGACTTGTTCATGTTTTTTGGACTGTGCACCCCTCCATTGGTAAATGTCCCCTCATATATTTCCCCTCATTAAAATGTAACAGATTTCATTACTTTGTTAATGTAATGCTTTCACATATGTTAACACATTGCTAATAGTATTCTCACTACAGTCACAACATGATTTCTCCACTGCTAATTACTTTATATTCTATTAAATAGCATATTATCTGGTTGCTAGAGCCCATGTGACCCTAAAAACCAGACCAGGACGATTTAGATTCTAAACAGAAAAAACATTCTTCATTAGTGATGGGCGAATAAATCCACCTGACACAATTTGCGCCGAATTCCCGTGTTTCGCCACTGGCAAATAAATTTGCGAATGTCCTGTTTCTGATTTTCATTTTTTTTTTTCGTGAAAACTTTCGAATTGCTCGATTTTTTCATGAAAAAGTTCGAATTGCTTGATTTTTTGTGAAAATGTTCGGATTGCTAGATTTTTTGGTGTAAAAGTTCGAATTTTTTTGTGAAATTGTTCGAATTTCACGATTTTTTTGTGAAAACTGTAGAATTTCACGATGTTCGTAAATTATTCGGCAAAGTGAAATGGGAAATATTCGCCCATCACTATTCTTCATATTTATCATTTACAGACTGCATCAAACAGAATTATTTTGCACATTAGAAAAAGGAAGATTTACAAAAGAAAAAAAACAATTTGAAATTGGCCATATAGGTAAAGGACCTGTTATCTAGAATGTTCTGGACGTGGGGTTTTCCGAAAGAGGAAATTTGGATCTCCATAGCTTGAGTCTTCTAGAAATAATGTAAACAATTAATACATTATATCATCTTCCTATACTTTAACATATGACTTAGGCGTTCTCTCAATCTAGATTTGTTTTCCAGTCACAAAAAAGTCAAGCTGTGAGTAAAGAATAAAGGCGCCCATATACTGGCTGCACCTGGCAGATACCAGATCATTGACCCTTATATGAATGGACAGATATTATGCAATTTTATGTGAATAGACAAATCACATTATTTCATGGCCATAGACTGACCAAGTGAATGTAATGGTTGGTGCAGAGAACTGAGAGACCAAATTGTCCCTTCTGAAGAAGTCCCATTCATCCACTGGGTGGATCTACAGAATAATTTTTCACCTTAGACAAATCAACTGTAATCTGATCACAGGACAGTCAAAATCCCCTGAAATAAAATAAATGCCCAGCTGGCTAGGCAATATGGTTGAAATATGCCAAACCTGTGCCATATATGCCGAATTTGTTAGTAGAAGTGGTTGGTTGTCCTAAGTTAAGACAGCATGTACTGTATCTCCAGATCTAACACAAGAATTCTAGCAAGAGGCATTCAGTCAATGACCTAGCTGCCAAACTGCATGTTTGAGCTATTTGCAGCAGGTATAAAATGTTTTATTAAGACACTCACAAAGAACACATAATGGGGCATTTTAATAATAACATATTTCATTAAAAGAAAACCAGTAACTGCTACCTGCTTATTGGTTGCTATGAGTTACTAGAGCAAGAGCCTACTTTGCACCTGTTATTACATTAACCCCCTCATATCCTAAAACCTTGACCATGAATAAAAACTAATAACTAATAAAAAACAATTGTGGAAACAGATTTATTATGCATCTGCTACAGGCCTAAAATTTCCATCCATTTTAGAACTATGGAGAGTTTCCATTTAATAGAAATCAGCCAGTGTTTCATTATTTTCTACACCCTTTTAACTCTGTTGTATCATTAGAGGTTGATATTGTTCAGCGCAACAGCCACTTCAACAGCTGAATGGTTAAATAGGAAGCACAAAAAAATAAAAACTACTATTTTAAATAATAATCCATAAAAAGTCATATTTTTTCATTTCCTGCAGGAAATTAAGCCAAATACCAATACACTATTAACAAGAGCTAACTTGTTTTTCAGCCAGAAATGTAAAACACTTTTATACAGAAAGCAGGCAATGTTTTCCCATTTGCCGTTTCTACAAGTTTTTCCATATAGCTAAATAAACACTGTGGGATTTAAAAAAGAGAAATTCCCATTTCACGATATGTCTTAGAATTAAAAAAAAAAAAAAGAAAGATTAAAAAGTAAAAATTAAAATGTACAGACATGTTTTGCTAAAATAATACATCCTGAAGTATGAACTGCATATTTGCTTTTATTGGAGCTAAACAATAAAGAGAAAGTAGAATAATATAAATAAAACAATAATTGCCACGGTCTATAAATCGTTTTCTATCTGTATCTATGACAGCTGATCCAGCTGCTTTGTTTAACTTGTTTTTCTTCATCGTATCCACCAAGTTTCCTATGGTTTAGGATTTTGTACACATTTCAGTAGAATGAGATTAAATCCACTTGTAATATAACTTCGTCCAAGAGATCCCATCAAATCAGCAGCAAACAAAATGGTATTCACGGTGTAATTTATTGCACAAATGAAATGTATACAGGCTACATACAATTCATTCAGTATATTATATCTGAATGTTTAAAGGATATGATGAACTGTTTTCGTTTTTATACTAAACTGTAAGAGGTTCCTTATTTCATAAAGATTTTAGCCTTATTTAATAATCAAAGGCATAAAATGCAATCTCCTTACAAATTCAACAACAACCAGTTTAATTCTGCTCTGAAATAGAATTTTCTGCATTTTCAGCCATGCCAGTCACATTCTAAAGTGGTCAACAGCACACGAGAAAATGAAAAATGTTTCGTTTACAATAATTTACGCAATACCTAAAATGCTAGGAGTTAATTACAGGCTGCTTTCCCCGGCATGTCAGCTTGATTAAATTTGGAGTTCCAAGATGAATTGGCCCACATTCATTAGTGTTCCTTGGGTGCATTTATTGGTCAAGGTCAAGTGAAGCACATTGACTGTGGTGTTGGGGGGGAAGGCATATGAAAGAAGGTGGACTCTTAAAAGGTCTAGGGTTGCTGCAAGAAACTTTGATACTTTTTAACTTAATAAATCTTGACAGCCTAATCATGGCTAAGCCTTTGCAGCGTTATTGGTACAGATGGCAAAGCTAGACATATTTAAAGAGATCTCGATAGCTAGTAGCAGGACACTATTGAATCCAAATGCACTCTTGGGCTGCAGGAGAAAGTGTATGAAAGGAGGATAAAAATCTGCACAGCATTTCCATCTCTTGACATCTCCAATGGCCTAAGATACAAAATATGGTAAGGCTCCTGCTGAGCTAATAAGCCTAACAAATGTCTGTGTCCGTGAAGCAGATGAAGTGGAATCAAGTAGCAGGAGCTGCTGTGCAAACACAAGACAGCACCCATGGTATAATGACTCTACAGAGAGCTACAAGAACTGACCCCATAAGTTAAAAAAAGCTGCATGCAAAAGTAAAGCCTTCCAAGGGCCTCAAATCACCGCTGCTAGAAAGAAAAAGGTAAAATGATAAAACAATGTTATTTTAAAAAAAAAAAAAGTAAAAATAGTATTTTGTGGGTTTTTAATTTATTCCTCAATTAAAATAAATGGGAAAAATAGTTTTTGACACAGTTAAAGCAGCTCCACTGATGCGCTCGACTGATGGAAATGTAGCGGTGACTGCATATACATTCAATGGAGGGGAGACATCTTCTTGGGATATTGAGCATATTGTATTTATATCACTGAGTATTCTAAGGAGAAGAAAAGCTTTAGTATCTTTGATGAGATTTGCTACAAATTCTCCCTATTGCAAGTTTATAGGCATGTTGTTCCAGTCCAGGTGAGTCCAAAACAGCTTGTCACAACACAGCACTGGGCTTGTGGAGTCTCCTCTGTCCTTCTAGAGCCAAATTATGAGCTTAAAAAAAAAAGGATCCTGATGAGAAGGCTTCTGATTGGAGAGGCCATCTACATAAGGATTTAAACCCTATACAACCATCCTTACAGTGATCTTTAATCGCTGAATGCGCATTCAGATTAATAAAAGGCTTTTATCTTTTTCCTAAAAAAAGGTATAAAAAAACTAAAAAATATATATTTAAAAAAAGGAAAATGCAAGGAGAGCACTTTGTTTAGATAGAATTGAATGTTATTATAGCCCTAAGTTACTCTTTTTTACTATTTTTATATTGATTTATTCTATACAAAAACTTTTTTTTTTTTTTTAATCATAGCATGCCTGCTCAGAGTATAAACTTATACAAATGCTGGAAACACAGCTAGGGATAAATTGCTAATCACTCCTGTTGCATCCACTAAATCTCATTACACTGCATAATAATATCAGAAGCATGTGTCATACATGTATACCAAGCTGTCAGGGTCACAAACAAGGACGATACCTTTAAAAATGAATTAAATAATCATAAACCTGCTCCATAAATTCACAGGCGGCATGTCGTTATAAAGTGTCATGCATAATTGCACAGATCATAAATAATCATTCAAATGCAGTCCGCATATTTAGCCAAGCTATATATATATACAGTATATACATATTAGCGGTAATAATCCATAGCATATACAACCACCCAATTGCACAGCTATTTAATATGTTTTGAAAAGTGCCGTGCATATTTTGACATTTAATGATTGTAGCATAAATAAGTTACAAAACATACATATACATTGATTATTCCTCCCTTCTATAATGACAGCATTCAGATGCATATGTAAGAGGTCTGATTAGCCTGGGCTGACTGGAGAACAAGGGTTACATATAACTCATCTTCAAGGGGAGGCACTTACAAATGAATGGGAAAAACTGATCAAAAAAACATTAATGGTCCAGACCCTCTACTAAAGCAGGTTTAAAAGGAGACTCTTGCCATAGGGAGTACAAATAACTGTGTACAAGTACAGGTTTGGGATCTGTTATCCAGAATGCTTGGGACCTGGGATTTTCTGGATAAGGGATCTTTCTATAATTTAAATCTTCATACCTCAAGTCTATTAGAAAATCATGTAAACATTACATAAACCAAATAAGATGGTATTTCTTCCAGTAAGAATTAATTATATCTTGGTTTGGATCAAGTACAAGTTACTGTTTTATTATTACAGAGAAAAAGAAAATTTGGATTAGTCTGTGTCAGATGGCCTCTCCATAATTCAGAGCATTCTGTATGATGGGTTTCTGGATAACGGATCCCATACCTGTAGTTACATTTCATATTACAGGACAACGAGGAAAATATATTTCAGTGAATATATCTCTGTATATCTCTATAGATCTCTATACAGTATAACAAATCACTTATTAAGTTCCTCTTGTTAATCCTACCTTTTCTGCTTATAAAAGTGCATACTATCAGTTGTAGTTCTTCTAGCTCATAAGATCTAAATGGGTTCCCCTCTTCAGGAACACTGTGTAATGTCAAAAAGATGCCAGTTTGGCCCTACTCAGCTTGTGACCTAATTACTATTAAACTCTTACAGCTCACTGCAACTACCGTGCAGTTGCTAATATGATCCCCAGAGGACTGATATGAATAAAATATCACAGGCAGAAAGAACTCAACAGTAAAGTAGATTAGAGAAGTGAGAAGGCTGGTAGCTCAGTTCCTTAAATGAGGCTGATCTATTACATGTTTGCTACCAAGGCCAGCCATGATGATCTTTTGTATGGATCCAAGTATTAAAATCTATGAATACTTATGGATTGGTAAGTAATTGCCTAGGAACTCTAGAGCCCAACAACTTTTGGAAAGAGAAGTGTAAGATAGATAGGAGAGCATATAAAGCCTCACCAGGTGATTTCATGTCCTAAGGGTGGGTTAGAGGGTTTTAAGTGATGATAGGTGGTTATGGATAGTCTATATAAAAGCATGGGTGGGGAGCAGCAGAGGATGGGTATGTGTCCAGGCTATGAGTGTTGAGTAGGCTCCAATGAGGGATGAGTCCTAATGTAAGAGAAATTGCGTAAAAGGGTTTTTAATTAGTGATGGGCGAATTTGCGCCGTTTCGCTTCGCCGAAAAATTTGCGTATTTTCCGCGAAATGGCGAAAAATTTGCGAAACGGTGCCGGTGTCTCGTTTTTGATGCCAGCGTCCGTTTTTTTGCGATGCAGCGGAAAAAAATTTTGACGGCGGTGAATCGCGCAAATTCGCCGCAAATTCACCCATCACTATTTTTAATTATTGTACATTACAGCATAATTAACAATTTACTATATGCAAGTCAGGGTGAAATATTCCAAGTTTTTTTGTACTTTGTGCCCTGTCCTGCACATTGAAGAATTGGTGCATGCCTCTGCACTCCAAAACAGAGCACAGAGACCTATTGTACATTTGCTCCATGAATAGTATACATTATACAGCACTGTATACATGGTCCTCTCCTACCCCCTTCTGATCTACTAATTGGTGAGTCATTCAAAAAAAAAATGGTGGGCTCAGGCCAACATTGAGCCCTATATTTACTGCCTGCACTATGGTAGGTGTAAGGTCAGGGCATCATTGCTCTCGCCCTCATTATGCTCTGCACCTGGCACCAGATTGCCAGGGTTTCCAAGGTAGTAATACCCTATATTAAAGTTCTTCTTAAATGAGCACTTTTGCCCTTAGTGCACTTGTATACAAGTAGAAGTAAAAACCCCTGAAGTTAGCTGTTAGATAGTAAAAAATGTAAAAAAAAAAAAAATACCCCGATGTACCCGAGACAGATTCCCACATTACTTTGCAACTTCCAACTTCCTTTCAAATAGAATATTGGAGAAATCATAGTACAATAGGCATTGGACATAAGCATTAGTTCAGAATAGGTTAGGATTTATTCGCCAGTGGTGAATCGCGGGAATTCACGAGAATTCGCACATGGCGAATAAATTTGCCCATCACTACACATTAACATCAATGCTCTGCAAAATTAACATTTCAAAAATCTGTGGTTTAACTAATTTTATTATTACATTAGAAATTGTATCAGTGAATTCCTTTGTGACTAAAAAACTGCCTAAAATATACAGCTGGCAATATACAGACCTATATATGTAATTGTGTATGTCTCCACACTGTTTTAACAAATTATAGCATACAATATCTGCAGTTTCTCTTTAACTGATTATTATACTCAACCATCATTTCTATTTAATTAGTTGTTCTTCTGCCATAGTCTGTGATTGCATTTGGATCTTTCTGCTATTTTACCATCATACACTATCTCTATATCTGTTTTCCATTTGCTTCCTCGCCATCACTGATTTCCCTTTCACTGTCCCTCAGCTCTCCTGCTGCTGTTTTAAATAAACTGTGACTGATAATATATTTCTGTGAACAATGAATGTAAACAAGTATGTAATCCATCACCCATGATCTTGTAATTGCTTTTATGGAGAAAAAAAAGTCTCTGATAAATTTGTTTCTTTAGCATTGCCATTTTGTAAATGAAACACCTATGCATTTACTTTGAAAATGACTATATTTATTTGCAATAGTTTACACCAACTGGCACATGGTCCAGTGCTGACATAATGTATTGTAATACAATTACTTTTTTGGCACTGTTTCTTTTCTTGTAAAAAAAATCTCCATATTTTTTTTTTGGTTATATGTATACAACATAAATTAGCCTAAGTAGATAACTTTTTGATGATTTATGTTTCAGAGCATCGTCATACCTGGGTATATCTCAGTGCTTTTTTTGATGTAAAAAATTGTTATTTTGAGTTCAAGCAGTAATACAATATTTATGAATGAAATAAAAACCTTACTTTTCATCATTAGTTCATTGAGAAATTCTCAGATATGGACACCATCAACAGTGTATATATGTGTGTGTGTATACCTGTATATACTTACTGTATAAGCTATTTTTTATATCAGTTAGCAGAAATACAAAGATTTTTTTAAGTTTTTGTTGGCTATCTATCCATTCATCTATAGTAAGAATTATAGAACTAGACTAAAAAATATACATACTCAGTTGACATGTGGTTGCATGTAAAAAAACATGAAAAAAGGTTTTCATATCAATCTACTGTTTTTCACATTTTATGGAAATCGTGTCAAGTTATCACCGCTTTTTATTTTTCCATGACTGGTCTACCTCAGGCAAACATTATATCAGGAGGTTAAAAAGAACCTTACTAGAGATTCACATGGGGTAAGAAAAGGCCCACACTTCTCTATTGTGCACATGTTTATCACAAGAAGACTTAGGTGCATGAAGCAAAAACTTAAAACAATGTTATGGTGGACACCAAAATCTAGATAGGGCAAGTTGGAGGTGGATAACCCTATAAATAGACATTTAGCTACATCACACCTCCACAATCTTTCACAACCTAACATCTTCTATTAGATTTAAAATCAGAAACAGAATTAGAGGGTGGCGGGCCCTGGCGCAGGACGCGCAGCCGGGCCCCCCCCGCACCCTCCGTACACCCGGAACTGGCCGGGAATATGTGGCACGCGGACTGCCGGGGGGCCCTGAGGGGGTTTGGGACCTGGCCCGCTCGCACCCCCTGCTCCCCCGGTAGTTCCACCCCTGTTTAAAATACAGATAGAGAAACACTTCCTGAAAAATATTAGATAAGTCTAAGCTCATCCCAAATTGCCTCCAGATATGATGTAAAAATTAAGCAGAATGGTTGCACTATTGGATCTTTTTCTTGGGTCTGTAGCAATTTAAGATTCCATTTTACTAGATTATTTGACTTCAGAGACTTACCTTTACTACCTCCATTGGGACCTGGAAACAGTTGTGAACTGTACCTTTTGTATTCCATTAAAATGGTGCCTTAAATGAACAAGACAGGTGTGCCAATGTATGGAAGCAAAAAAGATTTGAACATCTCATATATTTAACAAGTATATATCTTAAGATGTACAAAATATTCTAAAAAACTACAACTCATATAGCATTTTAGAATCTACAATTTTCTCTTGCATTATCTCTTGCTGGTCTTCATATATTTATTTTAAACAAACCATAAGAGTTTTAGGTCCAAAATGAACATTTTCTGGACACAAATTAGCAGCATTATATTTAGAGAACATGAAGGGGTAAATGTATTAAAACTAAATTTTTTCTCATTATTTTGAAAATAAAAATTCAACCTAACTCCCAACCACAATTTGGCCTAATGTATTAATATACTGTATCCAAACAAAAATTGTAAAATCATGACAGAATCACGTGATAATTCGAAGCTTGCAACTTTTATGTGAGAATTCGAAGCTTGCAACTTTTTTGAAATTGTCACCCAAAAACCTCAAATTTTTCAATAACCCGTGTCAAATAGCCCAAAACCCTCAAAAAATCATGAAGGCAAATAACATCTTCCAATTGTTAAAGAGACATGTGTCATTGACTTATACATGACTTTGACAGGTTTTAGCTGAAATATTTTCGGATCTGAATTGTTAGAAGCTTAGGAACACAATAAATCTTAGACGTGTCCCTGAATTTTCAGGTGGTCTGGTAACCATATGTTAAATTTGCTTAGAAGAACACCTAAAATCATGAAATAATCTGTCTAAAAAATTACATAACACATCATTTAGTATGGTACAGCTATTGATCAGCTCCTTATAGGGCCATATTATCCTTATTTTTCAAGTAGAAAACGTGGGCTCATATCATGGATGCTTTCTTTCTACTCTGCTGATTGATACCTTTACAAAACTTAGCTGTTCCTATTAATAAACAATTAAATAGGGGGAAAAAAAACAAATTGCAGATGTTAACGTTTTTCTTAGAGACAAGAAAATAAATAATTTGCCCTTCAAAGTGAACATGAGTTTTACCTCTCCCTACATAGCAAAAACCTTACGTTTATTATTATAAACATAAAAAATGTCATTCTCATGAGTTAATTGTTAAATATATTTCAAAATAATAATACATATAGTTAAGTACTTTTTTCTTCTGAACCTTTTAGTTGAGACAATAAGGTTGAGATAATAAATGAGTAGAACTCTTGAAAACAAATTTCTCAGTATGTCCTATAGTCAGTTATACTAGCACAAGACAAACAAATTAAAGTTGTCATAGTAACTTGATTCTAAAGAACAAAAATAGAAAAATTATATTCTATATAATTCACAACTGTACTGGCTATCGTTACATTGCCATTTTACATGCAGATAAGAGCCTAGCAAGCTATACTTTGAGCCATGTTTCATGGAGTCTTTATATTCACAACACACATATAAAATGTGTATTATATATGTTAATAAGTACATGGAGCTATTTATGGTTAGTCGATATCACTATAAAGCAAGGAGCTAATGTTGGAAGTTGACTCATGACATTTGATAGACATGCTTTGCCTCAATCAAGTAGGAATTGAATAGAAACATGTAATTGTGAGTCACAATTACTTTTATGTTGAGATCAGAAACACAACACTGAAACCTGTTTCTGAAAATTAAGGATTTTTACTCTTATGAATGTAAATGGGCCAATCTGTCCATTGTAAATTAAAATGTCAACTTTTTGTCGGATATTTTTTTCAGATTTGTTTCACTATTGAAAAAAAAGTTTATACACAAAACAAAATTTGGGGAAAGACCCCAAAGTGTCTAGAGGGTCATTCCTTTACACTTCTGTGTAGAACAATTGCATATCAACTAATACACTATTTACTTCTCATTCCTTCCAGTTATTTGTTATGAGGGAAATTTAATAGTGCATAGGGGTGCCGTGAAGATGTAACCAAAAATTTGTAGCAAATAAACCAAATATCTTTTTCATTACACTTTACCAGCATACAAAATAATTGAAAGATAGCTTGGATCTACAAAAAATTGTTATCCACAAGTCTTATGATATCAGATTCCATTCAAGATGGCACTATCAAAGAGTGGAATTTTAAAAAAGCTACAATCACGAAAAGTTAAAGTCTAATGGATTAGCTCCATTAATTAATGTCTCGGTGAGAGAAGCTACAGACTTTAATCTTCAAGGGCAAATGTATATTTCCTTTATTCGAAAGCAGATCATGTGAATTCTATATGCTCCTAGGTGAGAATGAATGGAGGAGCTGTTCAGCTACTATACCTCTGCTTGCAGATTTCTTTTAAAGAATTTTTCTACAAAATCTGAGATACCTGTTTTGTATCATACTTTTTAGTTTATAAGGCAGAAAAATTGACAAAATTTTAAGTAACCACCTTAGTTGTTCAAATATATTTTTTTATTCTTACCCCTGAATAGTATTTCCTTCTTATCACAGGGTATTGGTGGAACGTTCTATAATTATTTAGGTAACTTTATATTTTTACAGTTAATTGTGACCACACATGCAGCAAAATAGATTGTATTTAGCCTTATTGCCAAAAATATTAATGGCTTGCTCACAACGCAGATTTTACTGGTCTGTAATTGCATCAGATCACACTTGCTCTGCTTGGACAAAAAATTTGGTATGTCTGTGCCTTCAGACATTTCATTTTATTCAGGTACCATGGACAAGGTACATGACTGTTGCAAATGTGGACATTAACAGATTAGCTTGGCATATCTATAATGGGCTATTGATAAAAGGGACATGACTGTTGCAAACTGGAACTTTAACAGATTAGCTTGGCATATATAAAATGAAGAAAGAATGTTCCTACGTCTATATTACAAAGATACAAAAGACAAGAGTTCATAATCTATAAGTATGGCTTTTAGTTCAGTGTTCTTTATACAGATAAAACTTGTAGCTATCAAATATCCATAAAATCAATCTGATATGATGACAAAGATAAGTACCAATTGGTCTACTGGTGGACTCTTCATAAGAGCTAAGACAAGAATTCCTTAGTGAAACTCAAAGTATTAAAGTAAAACAACAACAATAGTAAAACTTGTATAAATGTTCCTTCAAGGCGAGAACACTTTTGCTTAAACAAATGCTAGCCTTGATTTTTCTTGGAAGCTTTTATTGTTTAGTGACTAATTTATCGTTCTCAATGTACAGTAATAGATAAATAAAAAAAACTGTTGATATGCAAAGACAAAGCAGAACACCTGCTGAGGCCCACCGTGCATTTATAACTGTGGCACAGGTTGCCCTGATCCAGTAAATTACGACAGCAACCCAACCAATTATTTGTTCTTATTATTTATATACTGCACTGGTAAAAATGGATTGTTCATTTTGAAAAATGTATTTGAATTTTACCATAACACAATGTCATTATTTAAAATTGTCAATATAATAATGCCAACACCATTAAATAACAAGTGTTACACTTTTCAGCAACATAGGCTGCCTCGAGGTCAAGAACACTCTCTGCATTCATATTATGTTCATATGTCTCTGTTATGTGGCTTGACTACACAAATATTATATATAGTGCTTCCACATACATCTGGCCAATTCTAACTATTTACAAACTTTAATTTTAAGACGTTAATTTTCCAAGAAAGCAGGCCAAGCTTTATATGGTTTTAGCAAACCCAAACAAGCAAGGTCATTGGTGGTGTTATACCTTTAAAATGTGTGCTTACTTATACCATAGATACAGCTGGGAAAAATCAGCCTGTTCAACATATTAAGAAAAAATGTTGCAAAGATGTAAAACCAAGTAGGAAGTAGCTATTCTGTGAGAAATGTGGCTGGAGGTAAGTTGCTTTGCCTTCTTATGGGGTTTACCTTTAAATATAAATGGTGGCTTGGCAATTTTATGATTCTATCTAATATTTAATTTTTTCACCCTTATTTGTTGATCATGTTCACTGTATTATATTGCTCTATTTAAGATTTAAAAAGCCTTTGCATAAGGCCAATTAATCAATGTGTATCAGTTTATTCACTTAAAAGATTCAGCTCTACCTCTCTGACCTCTAAATATTTCCAAACTTTCTTTAAAGGGTTAGTTCACCTTTAAATTAACATATAGGGACAGATTTACTAAAGGGCGAAGTGGCCGTCGCTAGCAAAAATTTGCAAGAAATCTCATCCACAGGGACATCGCCAATTTACTAACAGGTAGATGACAATTCACTAGGGAAAGAGACCGTGAACAATAGTTACTCAATCTTATTTCAGTGACATCATATCCGGTATGTCGGAAACTCATAAAAGTTGTAAAAAACGCTGGCGTTTTTTCATTTTTTAAGAGGGATTGCCTTCAAAAGTCCTAACAAAAACAGATTTTTGTGTTAATTTTTTTAACCAATTTGAAGGGTATGCCACATTTGTTTTAGGGTGGGCTCATGTCTAGGACATTAGAGGATTTATATATTTTTTTTGCTTCCTTGGACATGTGTTATAATAAGTAATGATGGGCGAACGGCAGAAAATTCACAAAACTGGTTTGCAGTGCGCTTTGATTTTGTCGCACATAGTTTTTTGACGTGTGTGCCGTGTTTTTTTTTGACATGCGCTTCATGTATTTTTGCCACATGCATTAATTTTTAAAGCACATCCTTTTTTTTGACGCATGACAAAACGAGTCGCGGCAAATTTTTGCAGCAGTTTCACGAACAAATTCGCCTGCAGCAAAACTGCCAAATTTGCAGCGAATTCAACAATGGCAAAATTTTTCACCCATCACTAATAATAAGTAGCCAGATCAAGTATTTTGACTAAAATCTCTGATAAAGATGTCTACATGACCTATATGTACCTGCCCTATTCAAATTGACCTAAATGTAAGAACTAATGTAGTTTCGCTAGGCAGAATTGAATGCTAACGAAAGATCGCTATGAAATGCTTGAGCTGACGAATTAATGCTAGCAAAACGTTTTCGGCTGCTGAGATGCAACTTCGCATTTTTGTGAATTAGCATAGTCGAAGCGGTGCAAAGTGTGGCGGAGTGTTCGATGCCAGAAATTAGCCCTTTTGTGGATTTGTCCCATAGTATGATAAAGACACTGAAATAAATAGATAATTTTTATTTTGTATTCATTTTTAATTGTTTAACTTTCAATTTACCGGTACACTAGCAACCGGGCAGTTTCGGTAAGGGACTAGAATATGATAAGGAAAGGGCTGCAATGGAGACATAACCAACAACAACAAATCTCACAGAGAAATTATTTTTTGTTTGCAGCTGTAAGGTAGGAATAGTCAGAAGAAGAAGGCAAATAATTTTAAAAAACTATGAAAAAACAAATAAAATATTGCTAAAAATATAACATATTAAACGTTAATGTAAGGGTTAAAGCGCAAAGGAAAGGTTACAATTAAATCAAAAATAAATGACATGTAGAGCTGGGCCAAGAGATACTAGGTCAAAGGGATACTGAATAAAGGAGACAGAACAGATACCGAGTCTATAATTCAAAAATTCAAAAATATTTAGGAAATGTTTATGAAAAAAATTAACATTATGGTTAAATCTTTATTGGTTAATCATTGTAATGACACTGATACAATCATAAACTGGTGCGTTATTATCTAGAGGCCAAAAGATTTAGCAAGTTATCTAATATTGCTTAATTAACACATCACTTGTAATTAAATCTCTTTTAGCAGATGCAATTAATATGGAATAAACAAGCATTGAAATAATACATTGCTTTAATCAGTAAACTGCCACTCTAAGACATATCTCATTACCAGAAAAATAATTCATGGATGCTTTGGGGAAATCTCCTCTGCTAAAACACGGTCATTGGTATTATCATTTTAAGAAAAGTGTTTTATATATTTTGATGGCCTTGTGGTGTGCTACCTACTTTAAAGATGACTATGTTTCTTGGAGTTAAGTAAATGATGTATAACGGCCTCTGGGAATGCTGAGAAAGCAGAAGCAATAATGACACTTTGGATATCCTCTTCAACTCAGAAATCATATCTAGAATGTTTGGTCCATTGCACCAAGAATGCCATGCTCTGCTAACTGTACAATGCCCTAATTTCCCTTGTATATTGAAGTACCTGACAGAAGAGTTAAATAATTATTGTCATTTAATGTACTATATTTTTCTAAGTATGGACATTTAGGTTCTCTGTTGGTGACAACTCTTATTGAGCAAACATTCTGAAAAAGATGCCCTCTAAAAATGTAAAGTCAAATGTGCTTAGATATGACCTGCTGAAACCAGAAAATAAATACACGAAAAACAGAGAAAACGGAATAAAAAAAAAACTCCTTTGTAAGCTTGGGCATTTTAAGGTACCTTTTGAAGAAAATGTTGCAGGATAATTAACAGTTCATAATCTAGAATCTGTTTATACCTGTTGTGGAATAAAGATATTTAAAAAATAAACATTTGCAAGAAATGAGTCGGGTGGAAAAAAAACGAAAACCATAACACCTTTCAGCTAAGGCACCTTTCACAAAGTGATGTGTCTACATTTTAAATATGTGGCATTCCATTTGTATGTTTTTTGCATCAATGATCGGTTGCTATGAAATATGTAAAAAAGAGTAAGCTGTTTTTGTGTTCCTTTACCACCACCCTAACAACTGATAGTCTTTCCTATCATTTAAATATTGCTCTACTGGCACCTTTGTTTCAAGCTTAACCAATGTAGCAGTACTTGGGGGCAGATTTACCAAGGGTCTAAGTGAAAATTGTAATTAAAAAATTTAAAATTTCAAGCTATCTTTGTGTACTTCGACTATGGAATAGCCGAATTCTATTTGAATTTGAAAAAAATTCGAAAGTTCGAATATCAAAATTTTGAATTTTGATATTTTGAATTTTTATATTTCGAATATAAAAATTTATCATGTACTGTCTCTTTAAAAATTCGACCATTCACCATCTAAAATATGCCGAATTGCTGTTTTAGCCTATGTGGGACTTCTTAGAACCTATTTGGAGTCAATTGGTCAAACTTTAAATCGAATTTGATTGAATACAATATAACTTCGATTCGCACAATTCTAATTCAAACGAAAGCAACTTATTCAACCGAAAAAAAACAAAAAAAAACGTAAATTTTGGTTGGTCTTTTTTTATTCAAATTTTGAAGTTATGGGAGTTCATAAAACTCCCATTACTTTGAAATTTGACCCTTGATCAATCTGCACCTTCTCAATGTTTAGTACTTAGTATCTGAGCATCAGAAGATTTATCTTTGAACATGTCTTACTATATAACAGCTCTACAAACAGCAGTACCTTGTCTACACAACTTGTGCTGGAAGTTGCAAAGATCCAATAATATGCATCGCCAAAGTCAAAAATACTTATCGGTATAGTTTTGGGTTATTTATTAAAGTCTGAATGCTAAAAACTCGAAAAATTCAAGTTTTTTACTATAAAATCATTAAAGTTTTTTAAATTGTGAGTTTATTCAAAGTAGAAAAAACCTCACAAACCTAACAAATTATATTTTTGATAAAAAACCCATTAGTGTTATACTTGACAGTAAGTTAAACCTCATCCAGTTATAGCAGTAATTAAGTCTTCCTTTTTCCACCTTAAAAAATAACCATCAAATTAAACATCAATATACATTAATACATGGTTTTGTGTTAGCACGCCTGAACTACTGTTCATGGGTCTGCTGGTATTCAAAGAGTTACACTGAATGTATTTGTTACAAAATCTTGCCACCAGGCTATTTACCCATGACCAGCCACGTGGGAGACATGTTACTCCTGGCCAAGTTATTTAAAAGACTTACCTACCGCCTACTGCCTACATGCTCACCCAATATCTAACAAGGCCCAATATCTAACATGGTCTTCTTGTCACTTCCAGGATCCACTGAAATACTGGGGCCCTTAAGCTTTATTGCACCAACTTTTTTAGAATTCACTGCCATATTCTATCAGAGTAGAATACTCATTGGAATTCTTAAAAGAGTCCTAAAACTCCTATTCCTACTCCCAGCTGTTTTTAAATTCTGTTTATTTTACAGGTATGGGATCCATTATTCAAAAACCTTTTTTTCCAAAAAAACTCCAAATTATGGAAAGGCCATCTCCCGTAGAAGTCTCCCATTATAATCAAATAATCTAAATTCAAATGATTTCCATTTTCTCTGTAATAATACAACAGCACCTTGTACTTGATCCAAACTAAAATATACAATAATCAAGATTGCAGAAAGAGACTTTATCTTGAAAACCTCAAGTCCTGAGCATTCTGGAAAACAGGTCACATACATGTATATTATACGTTGCTTTACATTGGAATACACAAATAATTAGGGGCAGATTTACATAGGGCTAATTAGCCCTCGATATTCGACTGCCGAATGTAAATCCTTCGACTTCGAATATCGAACGATTAAATCCTTCTAATCGAACGATTCAAATGATTTTAAACCATCGATCGAAGGATATTCCTTCGATCAGAAAATTGCTAGGAAGCCTATGGGGACCTTCCCCATAGGCTAACATTGGCCTCGGCAGGTTTTAAGTGGCAAACTAGGGGGTCGAAGTATTTTTTAAAGAGACAGTACTTCGACTATCGAATGGTCGAATAGTCAAACGATTTTTACTTCGAATCGAAGTCGAAGGTCGAAGGTCGAAGTAGCCTATTCGATGGTCGAAAATCGACCATTCGAAAATCAAAGTATTTTTTCTTCTATTCCTTCACTCAAGCTAAGTAAATGGGCCCCTAAGTATTATTATAAGGTTAAATAATAGCGCCATTTGAAGAGCTCCTTTATAAATGGGACATTAGCATGCTACTAATTGTATTTCTCATAGAGAGAACACATTGCCAAAAAGCCATCTTCTTTCTGTCCCCTCCCTTTTTGACAACTTTCATAATGTCACTATATCCTAAAGTTATCGGTCTGAGATATACGGGATAGAAGATTTCTATTTTCCAGGCAGAAGATATGTGAAACAATATTTACATTCCTAGTTTATGTTTTTTTCCCATGTATATAGATGCAATAGAAAGACCTATGTCCTTCCCACATAGAAGGTGAAAAATTCATTACATAACAAAGCCAGAAAAATTGATGTACTCCACAGGAGGTGTTTTTTAAATGCTTCCATGTGTTGCCTTCTGATTTTTCTAAACAAACAGATAATGTACATCAGTGAGCAGAGTCGGCTAGGGTACTTGGATACTTATTTTTAGCATGTTGATTACTTACTGCTTTCTACCAGGTGGTAAGGTAATCACAAGGCACTTGAGGTTAAACCTACAGAAAACATCTTCTTGATTATTTGCCCCTTTTACAACAATCATCTCTGAAACAATAATTAAAGAGTTATAGGTAGAAGTTTAAGCAGCAGTACTAAAAAGAAAAAGTAATATCTGAAGGTTGATTTCAGTTTGCTCTGATGAAATACTGTACATGTACATTGACACACGGTAACCTTGGAAATACTGGCAGTAATTCCAGAGTTTCCTGGATTGGGTCAAAAAAAATGCAACTGAACACAAATTGGATTGGAACACAAATGCAGGGGCAAATGATTGAAATCATAGTGCATACCAAAATGGATTATAATTGCGGTGCATGCTGATGCATGCAATTTACCATAAGCCCATTAAAATGCAAAGCATATTCTTGATAATTGCTCTAAATGACATTTGTAAACACAGATAATAATAGAATAACAATTATCCATGCTGGGGCTTTTACTGCATTCCCATAATTAACAATAGGGAAACTTTGGCTCTATTTAGCATGCGGAAAACAAGTCATGTGGTCAACTCAACTTATGTACCCATATGGTCATCTGTGCTATGGGCCTAGAATCGGATTTTCTTACATTTACATATAAAGCCTTCTTGAATGTAGTAGATAATAATGAAAGGGTCACTAAACCCTACCTTTCATTATGAGTTCAACAAATAAGGTTTATGCTGATCATAAAGCTTTTGCTGACCTAATATTTAAATTAAAAAACATGTATGGTTTTTGATATTTCTTGCACTAAACAATGTGAAAATTAAAGTTAACACTTACCCCCATATGTAATAAAAGGCAATACGTTTGCTATGGGGCAGTAACCTGAGGCAACCAATAAGATGTTTTCATTTAAACAGGTGACATTTGTATTGTTGACAGCTCCTCAATGTGTCATTTTAGAGATTTTTAATTTAAACCCTTTTTTGAGGTCCAACATATGTTCCATATACCCTAATATAAACCCGAACTGGCCTTCAGATTAGAAATATCTAGGATAGCAAATAAGCATTTGCTTAACATATTTCAGGTTATGCCCCTTTCTCACCACATTTTCTCCTAAAGTAACCTAAGACTTCAGTCTCTAGTGATGAGCAAACGTTAAACGTTTTTTTAAACGTTACCAGTAATTAAGTTGTTGGTTTGGGTAAAATTCCCTCATCGCCACCTGCTCTGATACTACTTTATTTGCAGAAATTAAAACCAAAATTTGCCCTTGATGCTGCTGACTGGCATTTCTTGCTACAGCCACGTTTATCATCTACAAGGAATCCAAGCACCTTTTCCATAATGGATTTGCCTAGTGCAGTCCCATTAAGGGTATAAGTGGCTTGGATATTTTTACATCCCAGGTGCATGACATTTATCAACATTGAATCTCATTTACCACTTGCCCAGATTGCCAGTTTGTCAAGATCCTGTTGCAAGGATGCCACATCTTGGATGGAATTAATTGGGCTGAATAGTTTTGTGTCATCTGCAAACACTGATACATTACTTACAATACTCTCCCCTAAGTCATTAATAAACAAGTTAAATAAAAGTGGACCCTATACCTGAGGGATCCCACTAAGAACTTAACTCCAAGTAGAGAATGTACCATTTACAACCACCCAGTTTCCTATCCATGTGCAAACAACTTCATTAAACCCAACATTAATTTGTGGGGCACGCTATCAAAAGCTTTGGCAACATCCAAACATCCCTACACTGCCCAGCACTTTACTTACCTCATCATAAAAAGCAATACAATTTGTCTGACATGACCTATCCTTCATAAAGCTATGCTGATTTCTGCCCTGAGCTTTGCTTTCTATTCTTCTTTTTATTTTCTAAAGCTAAGGAAATTTACCTCCTATGACTATTTCATGGTCTGTATCCCAGCAAAGTGATGAAAGACTGCTGAAAACCAGCTATCCTTTTCACCTATAAACAGTGCTGTGCAAGGCAATTATTTATCTTGGAGCATAATATCTGTTCCACAGCTATGTAGATCATTTTATGCTGTCAGATAAAATCATAATACTTGCAAAGACAGCAGTTGGAGTGTTAATAAGTGTAACCATCCTCAATATGTATTCCTTTTGTGCCATTTGCAGAGGCAAGATTCTAGTTAAAACAAATATATTTTAACTTTGGCTATTGTATCACATATAAAAGAAGCAGAAAAATATACAGTTATGAATAGAGTTCTCTGTATCCCTAATTACAATACATGATGTGCTGAAAACTATGCTCCAACATAGGCTTGCGGATATAAGCTTCAAATGCCAAGGGAGCAAGGCTTGAGAAATCCCCTTTTAAAAATATTATGCGAAAGATTCTTCTGTTTCCATCTCTACTTGCCAGATGATGGTGATTATATTACAGTATCAGTGATATACATCTGCTTTATGAGGGCATTTAAAAGAAGAAAACAAACTGAGTATGAGCATATCTGAAATACTAAAGTGCTTTGATATTGCAGCGTTACCATTTATTTTCAGTGCACAAGGTGCATTGTTGAGCTGTATCGGAGGGTCATTTTTTCTGCTTGAAAGATGTGATGAATGAATGGCTAGTAGAGTGCTGGAAATGTGCTAATGTTTAAGACATCTCGAGAAAGCAGGAAGGGGGGGCTAAACGATGCTGCACAATTGCATCACATTATTTCCATTCTGGGGGACATAAAAGTAAGTCCATCCCACTGATGAACAAAGCTTTTTCCTTTCAATTCTGCAATACAGGTAAATATGTATGTAAATCATATTCATACATATAATGCTATCTTGTGGATACCAACAAGGCCTCTAATGGATCAAGGAGTTAAATTAAGACCCTTTTGGTTTGCTTGAATCTCCTTTTTGAGCTGTAGTCTTTATATTATATTTCTGGTTCAGTGAAATTTATTTTAATTTACCAGTGCATCAAAGCCATTTGACATTATTCAAAGCTCTCGGGCATCCTGATATAAAACCAGGTCTTTCCAGCAGGAACATATTTACAGCACTGCTGAAAACCCAGGCTTACTTTTAAAGCCAAAACAAGATACAATATGTACATATATAACTCTGTATAGTTATGAATATGGGCCTACAATTGTTCCACAAACATCAGCTTGTAAATGTTTAACTGGAAAAAGGATTTTTCATATCTAATCATACTTTTTTCTTGCTTTTCTACTCCCTTTCAAGAAACGGCCATGGATAGCAGCGAAGCTTGGAGGAGGGGCTGCATGACCCAGGCTTTTCCTAGCAGGAGTTGATAGAAAGTTAAGGGAAGGGAGGGGTAGTGAGTGGTGGGAGGAGATTAAGGTGCCATTTTAGAGAGAGGTTAGATTAACCTACCACCATTTTGTGACAGTTAGCTGGAAGAGAGGTTCCCACCCAACCTCCCTAGTTTACGGCAAGTTTGGGAGCAAATTTTAGTTATGCGTTCATGGGGTGATTAGCAGGGTGATAAGCAGGAGGACAATGGCTCATCTGTTTGGACTTTCAAGGGGAGGTTCAGGAAAGGGCAGATAGTGCGAGTTACTCGGGGAGTCATCACAGCATGGGAGGGGCTTTTTATGTCAGTCTGTCAGCAACATCGGTGCTGATAAGAGAGGCATATTCATGGGGAAATGGGATAACCCTTAAGGTGGGTGACCATTGGTGTGGAGAAATTCAAAGGTGGTAAGGGAGGACGGGCTCCATGTAAAGCGGAGGCTCTATAACAATCAGAAAGTGCCAGTAGGTGGGTGGCTAGAGGATTTTGCTTTGGGTTATGGAGGGACAGTCTGGCATAGGCTCAGGGGTATCAATGTTGTTACAATGTTCATTGTTACTAATAGTTAACTCTGTAATTAAATGTGGATGTATTTCAACATAAAAGTGACATGCTGTTCAATTGAGGGCTATTTTGTAACCTTTATAAAAGCCGTGGCCAGTATCATTCCAACAAGATTGTGTCACACATTCATTAGTTAGGTTAGGTGAATGAGAGGATGCAGTGGAGAATGCCTGGGTCATGAGGAACTATGACAGTCTTTGATAGAAAAAAGGTGTCTAAACTTTAGAGCAAAAACCATGCATACATGCAAAGCGGGGGTCTGCAGCTTAGCTCTAGAGGCGTCTGAACTAGTGATGGGTGAATTTATGTGCCAGGGGCAAATTCACTGCGAATTTCCACGTTTCACCGCCAGGCAAATAAATTTGTGAATTTCCACGTTTCACCGCCAGGCAAATAAATTTGTGAATTTGCAGCGAAAATTGAAAGAAGTTGTTTTGATGCCGGGGACGGTTTCGACTCCGGCGAATTGTCGTCTGCAACAAAATTCCAGTTTCACAAATTTTTTCACCCGTTTCGCAAATTTCGCAGGAAATTCGCAAATTTTGTGGCGAAATTCACCCATCACTAGTCTGAACTACATTCCCACGCTTATCCAAATATTCAAAGCAAATTTACTAAAGTGCACGTTTTCCTTGACCGACTCTGCATATTTTTGAGGCAACATCCTAATTACATAGTAACATAGTAAGTTAGGTTGATAAAAATACACTTGTCCGTCATGTTTAAGTCTATATATATATATATATATATATAAGAATCCCCTATCCAGTGCACTCTCAACCCAATGGCCAACCGCCTGGGTGCAGGTCAAAAAGGAAATGTAATCGATACAAAAATGCCGCACTCCTAGGTCTTATTAAATGGAAAAATAAAAATATTTATTGATTCAACGTTTCGGCAACAACACACGTGCCGTCTTCAGGAAGGTGAACAAAACAACGAGCACTATTTTGTTTTGTTCACCTTCCTGAAGACGGCACGTGTGTTGTTGCCGATCTTTTCATAATTTGGATCTCCATACCTTAAAGTGGACCTGTCACCCAGACACAAAAATCTGTATAATAAAAGTCCTTTTCAAATTAAACATGAAATCCAATTTCAATTTTTAATTAAAGCATTCATAGCTGTTGTGAGCTTATTTAAAAAACTCAGCTGTCAATCAAATATTGTCTGCCCCTTCTCTATGTCCTGGGCGTAGAGGCGGGGCAGACAATTACTTTCACAGTAAGTGTCCACAAAATGGCTATAGTGTAATTAAAGTTCATTTTGCTTGACTAATGTGATCAAATAGGATTTTGAATAATTTCTTTGGGTGTTGGAGCCCCCTTTAAGTTTGCTAAAATATATTGTAAATTATTCTGCTAAAATATATTATAAACCCAATAAGATTGTTTTGGGGCCAATGTGGATTCATGCAGCTTCGTTACCATCAAGAACAAGCTACTGTTTCATTATTACAGGGAAAAAAATAAATCATTTTTCAAAATTTTAATTATTTGCTTAAAAGAGACTCTATAGAACATGGCCTTTGCATAATTCAGAGCATTTCTGGATAATGAGTTTCTGGATAAGGGATACCAAAGCTGGATTTGCAAATAATTTTAGCATGTAGCTAGTTGAGTGCAACAAGCTGGTTGATATTACATATGGCATTTGGTTTCAAGCTAAAGAACATGGAGGCACATTTTTTTTCTAAGCTCTGGGTTCATGGGTTTGATACCAAACAGGGCAGGGCATTTGTGATTTATCTTCCATAGTTTAATATACACTGGGGGGGGGTTAAGTGGTATCTGAGCCTTGTGAGTGTGTTTGATATGTAAATTAAATTGTAAGTTTGTAGCCTTATGTGCTAAATACAGAGTCAATAGTATGAGCCTAATAATAATAATTTGAATAAACCACCAATCAGCTATGACTGTAAAATGTCCATACTTCATTAGTTAATACAGGTGAGGAGGGACAATTTTTCAAACACTACAATTACAATAAAAATCCTAAACAATTCATAGATTTAGAGGCTCAGCAAAGTGCCAACAACCTGGTGATGAACTGTCCTGTAAAAAGCATTTTGTGAAACTGATGCCAATTCATAAAAAACTAGCCTCATCATGACTCTCGTTGTAGTATTTATAATAAGATTTTTTTTCTGTCTGGCTTCACTGATGCCTGTGACTGTTGATTCAGTTTACAGCAATGTCTGTCTGTGCATTGTCTCTGTAATATAAGCCAGAACATAGTTGGGAATGAGATATTCATCTCAATGTATTTTCTCTTCTGGAATATTTTAAATAAATAAAATACATTTGTCGCCATGGACACCTTAAGTTATCTGATGTGCAAGGATTTCTCTTTTCCATACAAACTGTGAGCAATTCCCCGCATGTGGCAAGGAGACTGGCAAATTTACTGCAAGTTTTTAAAATACGTGGGGCTGGGAGGAAGAAAGACAAAATAACAAGGAACTGTGCAGTGTTTCCAATTCTAGCTGTAAAACTGGAAGCCAATGTGTGTGTGTGTAGATGGCAGGCACAAAGCCAGCTGAATTGAGTTTGCCAGCCTTCCCGTCATATCAGTCTTTCTGTTTCCACATGGAACACATTTTAGGTTAACAATGTGTAGCTTGGCAAGGAGATTGTTTTTCTTTGGCATACAGCAGTTGTCTCATTTAAATAAAAATATTTTCTGTCTGCTTGTGTTTACAATGCCGGGTGACATTCTTTTATAAAACATATGTTAGTGAAACATGTTCAGTGAGACAATTATATCAGAAAGGTGGTTTTTACCTAGAACAGTCTTATCAAGAGTACATATTCAGACAGAGAAATGGATAGAGAGCGATAGATGAATGCATGGATAGATGTAGATAGATAGCTAGATAGATGATAAATAGATAGATAGATAGATAGATAGATAGATGATAGATAGATAGATAGATAGATAGATAGATAGATAGATAGATAGATAGATAGATAGATATATGTGTGTGTGTGTGTGTGTGTGTGTGTGTGATAGATAGTTGATAGATAGATAATAGATAGATGATAAATAGATAGATAGATAGATGATAGATAGATGACAATAGATAGATAGATGATTGAGGACGGCTAGAGTTTGATAGCCGAAACGTTGAGGAATAAAATCACAGCCCTTGTGGCTTTTTTTTCACACAAAGTCCTGTGAGTGCGGTCTTTTTTCACTGAATATATATATATATATATATATATATATATATATATATATACGTATATATATGTGTGTGTGTGATAGATAGATGATAGATAGATAATAGATAGATGATAAATATATAGATAGATAATAAATAGATAGATAGATGATAGATAGATGACAATAGATAGATAGATGATTGATAGATAGATGGATGATATAAATAAATATATATATATATATATATATATATATATATATATATATATATATATATATATATATATATATATATATATATATGATAGCTAGATAGATGATATTAATAATAGATAGATAGATGATGATAATATATATATAGATGATAGATAGATGATAATAGATAGATAATGTTAACATGTTTTTAGAACACATATGAAATGGTCATAATTCGGAAATAAAAATTATCCAAAAACCTCTGGACCCAAGTGTTCTGGATAAAAGATCCCATACCTGTATAAGAAAAAATCCTTTTAATGCAGCTTACTGCATATTGAGAAACACATACATATGCATAATTAGCAAAGAATATATGCATTAATCTCACCTAATAAGAGAATTAATTGCATACAACTAACACACAAGAAAAGCCTTTTGAAGAGAGAGGCGTTGATGTACATAACCTTGTCTGGACTGCATCACGGGAGATAAGGTAGACAAAACGACCCTAATAAGGTAAAATGATTATTAAAGCTGTGACCATTTTTGGTAAGTGCTTCTGCAACTGCCAGGCGAAAGCTGTAGAAAAGAATTCAAACATTAGCAAGTGAAACATACATTTTCTGGACTTCTTTTGAAAGGGAGACGGAATGGCAGAAATACTAATTTGTAGGCATTGCTTCCATGTGAAATGAGGCAAACCAAGGCAGCAGCTATTGTTGAGAGACCAGATAGCTCCTGCTGCCTACATATAAAGAGGGCCATTAAGGAGAAGATGTTTATTTCTCCTTCCACAGAAATCATAAACACCAGCCAGGAGCCTGACAGCACAAACTGTGCCACAGTAAATTCTGCTACTTTGCTGCTCATTCCAAGCCTCCCTGTAAAAGTTGCTGGAGCTAAATCCCATATACATTACATGAAATAATCCCGCTCAGATGATGGTATCATATTTAGGAACAGCAGGGTGTGCAAATGTCTATAAATCAAAATGCAGAATGTGAAATATCTCTAAATAAAATCTTTGCAAATGTAACCATGACCCCTTGGCAGACAATAGGCCTTCATATGCTTTGCAGTTAAGCAGACACCAAGGAATTTTGCTTGGAAGCGATAGCTACTGTCTATGTAATATTTAGGGCCTATTCATGAAGCATCTGGCAGAAAATAAAAGCATTTCGTCCTCTCGCATATGCTATAGAAGGATGTGGTCCCATGCCTGCTCCTCCTATTTTGACTTTTTGCAAATAGCACAACATAAGAGACAGTTGTTTCTGGCCGTCCTGCTGCCTGTCATGGCTGTCAAGTGAAATCCCATGAATTATTGCTTTTCCAGATGTAAGAGATTTCCAGGCTGTTTTAAACTGACTGTGGCTTGTGGTGCTGTACTGGCAAGCAGGGAGGGGAAAAAATAAGATTAAACTTCATCTCCTCATCAGCACAATCTACAAAGATCACACAGAGGACTAATAATCACAGCTTCTTCATTCCAGAGCTGAACTTCACAGCCCTACATTTTGGTTTCAGGGTTATGCCGCTTAAAACCTCTTGATAGGCAGTAATTAAAGGAAAACTATACCCCCCAAACAATGTAGGTCTCTATTAAAAGATACTGGGTAAAACAGCTCATGTGTAAAACTCTGCTTCATGTAAATGAACCATTATCATAATAATATACTTTTTTAGTTGTATGTGCCATTGGGTAATCATAAATAGAAAATTGCCATTTTAAAAAATAAGGGCCGCCCCCTGAGATCGTAAGATTCACTGTGCACACATACAAACCACATGTAAGGTCACATGAGCCAATTAACAGACAGAGTTCTGCCTTTTGCTTCCTCACTTCTTCCTGTTACAGTTAGTGTTGTATTATTTCTGGTCAGGTGATCTCTGAGGCAGCACAGATAGAGTCACGAAATGGTGGTTCAAGGCAAGAGATGTAAATGGGCAATATTTATGTAAATATATATTCCAGTTTGGTAAGATTCTTTAATATGTCATTCAATTTGCTTAAGTATTCATTTTGGGGGTATAGTTTTCCTTTAAGGTCCGACAATGTTTGCCATAGAACAGATGTAAAACATTTAACACTATGCAACAGGCACTCATCTAGTTAATATTTAAAAGGAACAGCCACAGGATTGTACTTACCCTTTTTCCAACAGTGCATTTATTTTGCAATATCTACAAATTCAGGCCCTATGATCGCTGTCTGCACATCTGATACAGACAATTGGCAAATTGTATTATCTTTAAAAAACACTTGCCTTTTTAATATATAGTAGAAACCCCATTTTACGTTTTTTAGGGGACCAGAAAAATTGGTGTAAATTCCAGGAAAATGTAAAATCAGTATTGTATGTACTAATATATAGGTCGGACCACAAAACAAAAATGTAAAATAAGGGAAAACTTAAAATCAGGGGATGTAAAATTGAGGTTTCGAAGTTTTAGAAATAATAGAAAGCTGCTAAAACATGCACAACACATCCCAAGAAAGACATACAGGTATGGAATCTGTTATCCAGAAACCCATTATCCGGAAAGCCCTGAATTGCAGAAAGGGCATCTCACATAGACTCAATTTTATCCATATAATCAGTAATTCTGAGCTCCTCAGACAATACTAATTACTGCATTCCCTGTATACCCATACTTGTTGGCACTGTTTGGAGAGATAGGGGGCATGCATGGAAGGGAATATTAAATCCACCTTTCCTTATACTACAGTGACAATAACCTTACAGGGAAATGAACGGTAACAAATATTATTTTGATAACCTAAAAACCTAGTAGATTCATATAACTAGCAACCATTGACGAGCGAATCTGTCCCCAAAAAATAAGCAAAACTGCACAAACATTTTTCAAAATGGCGAAAAAAAATTGCAAATGTATTAAAGATGATGCCATCAAAATTTTTTAAAGTTTTAAGCGCAACAATTTTTATGTGCGCAACAATTTTTCTCACTTTGAACAGTCAAGCAGCGTTTTTTGTCTGCGACTTTTTTGTAGTGGTAAATTTTTCTGCGGCCAATTTTTGCCACAGTTTCACAAAATATTTATAGACATTAAAACCAGCAAAAAAATATGGAAAAACAATCTCTATTTATCTTAGCATAATATATTCTATTTATTAGCAGAAAATATTTTAAGCGCATTAATATACGGGTATGGGTTTATGTAGAGGGTCCATATTCTGCTTGTTTGAAGTTTGTGCTCACACCCTCATTGAACCCCTTTTATTTTTTAAACATTTGTGGCACTGAAGGCTAGAAATTTTGATCTTTTTCAAAAAAGTGTTTTTTAAGAGGGTTATTTATTAAAATGTATAAAAATAGTGTATAAAAATAGGGGTGTGGAAGCACTCCAAAGGCTAAGCAATAGTATATTTGAGTATAATGGAAGTGCTAGTTTTAATGCACATTCCCTGGGCCCCTGTCTCAAAAGTAAGTTTACAAAACAGGGGTTTTTAGTTACAAAGTTATGATCATAAAGTTGAAAAGCCACCATACCACATCAAGGTAAACCCCACATGGCGGTCCCTAACTTGTTTGCCTTTCGGCCATAGTATAAAAAGTCTTACTGCATAGTAGCATTCAGTGTAATCAGTGTCTGTTGAACCTTGGTTTCAGTGAAAAGGATCTATCCTCCCCCGCCAGTATGCGGCTTTTAAGGGAGAGGCATTGTCCAACCAACGCCCATTTTTAAAAATATAGGACCCCATTAGTTTAAGGGGGGTATGGGGTGCTATTAAAAACCACATGAAGCTCAGCCACAGCTTCTGGCAACAATACAATGTATAAAAATAGGGGTGTGGAAGCACTCCAAAGGCTAAGCAATAGTATATTTGAGTATAATGGAAGTGCTAGTTTTAATGCACATTCCCTGGGCCCCTGTCTCAAAAGTAAGTTTACAAAACAGGGGTTTTTAGTTACAAAGTTATGATCATAAAGTTGAAAAGCCACCATACCACGTCAAGGTAAACCCCACATGGCGGTCCCTAACTTGTTTGCCTTTCGGCCATAGTATAAAAAGTCTTACTGCATAGTAGCATTCAGTGTAATCAGTGTCTGTTGAACCTTGGTTTCAGTGAAAAGGATCTATCCTCCCCCGCCAGTATGCGGCTTTTAAGGGAGAGGCATTGTCCAACCAACGCCCATTTTTAAAAGTATAGGACCCCATTAGTTTAAGGGGGGGTATGGGGTGCTATTAAAAACCCCATGAAGCTCAGCCACAGCTTCTGGCAACAATACAATGTACCCCTGTTTTGGGTACATATGCAATAGCATTTATTATACTTATATATATACTTTAAAGCCTTTAGAGTGCTCCCACAACCCCCCTGTTTTGATATTATTTATTAAAGTCTGAATGCAAAACACTCGAAAAATTCAAGTTTTTTTTACTATAAAATCTGAATGGAAAAAAAACCCTCGAATTTTTCAAAAATGTATCATACCCCGAGGAAGGAAAAAGCCAGAATCGGAAAATTCTCCATCACAGACCTGCCGCGTTTGTATATAAGTCAATGGAATAGCTCCCTATCCTATTTGGAAGTTTCTGTGGTCTGCACTGGAATTAGCCAGAAAATCCGACTATTTCGGGCTTTTCGGGCAAGAATCCAAAGAATTCTGACTTTTCGGGAAAAAGCCCAAAAAAAATCGAGTAATTCTGTAAAAAAAATCCAAAAAAATCATATGGTTTGGATTTTCACTCGATTTTATTGAATATTTTCCCGATCCAATTAAATTTTATTAATAAATAAGGTCAAATCGTGAATACTAGTTTGGTCAGACTTTTTTTCAATAAAATTATCAGAAAAATTCAGATTTTGCCATTCTCCCAACGTTATCATCAAAAATAACATGAATGAAAAGAAAATACTGCTCTCTAAACCACCTATGGCCCAAACCAATTTGCATCTTCAACATAGAAATGTAATATTTCTTAGATAGTTTTAACTTCAGTGCCCTCTTGGCATTTTCAAGTTAAAGAAAGGTCTATTGGAATATATTGCTTTAAGGAATAAAAGTGTGAACATTTTTGAAAATTGTTCCCAAGGTCAAAATGATGCCAAATATTGCTTTGCGAAACTACTTGAAGAACCAATATTTGTACTTTGGTGTTTTTCAGAAGGGATCATGCATATAGTATCAAATACAACAAACAGCAGAAAGACCTCACTCATCTGAGATTGTCCAGTTATCTGCATCCTGTAAACAGCGCTAGCCAAAGATAACTCCTTCCGCATCATCATAATTTTTGCTGATTCTTACTTTTTTAATACCCTATTACTGTGTGCAGCAGATGCAAAGATGTATTTATATACAGTGAATAATTATAAAGAGCTGCAAAGATTTTCCTATGACTGTAGAATCTGCTGAGTTACCTTTTGAGAATCGGGAAGGTTCTGTTGTCTTGTTTGATCTTATTTGAATCCTGGAGCTCATATTTTTATTTATTTAATCTTTTCTAGTTTGGGATTGCTTTTAAACGTCTCATAAAGGTTACATTAACTTAAGCTTAAATGTGCTGTAAGTTATCTGAAATTTACGAGAATTTGCAGACAGAGAAATGGAGAAAAAGGAAATATGAGAAGTGATTAATGAATATTTATTTTCACTTTTTCGTCTATGCAGAAATCTCCAGGCTTTTCATTTGAATAAAAACAAAAAATTTGCTTTCAATAGATTTTTTAGTTGTAAAAAAAAACCAGCAAAAAGTTATGCTTATATTTTAATTCATTACAAGGTATATCTGTTTTAATTTTTAATCTTTAATTCATCTTGTCTCAGAATTTATGTTGTAAATTGATAATTGTAGATGTGTTATGTGTCTGTCATTACATGGATATTATGTTAAATAAGCTCCTTGCTGAAAACGTCCTGGGCCTTACAGCCATTAGTTTCATTTGGGAGGACGTCCCCCATCCAGTGTAAGGTGCAGAGTGCCAGTAAACCCACTCTTGAGCCCCATAGTGGTTTACCCCGGGTAACAGTAAATTAATCCTTTTGTATCTAGGTTATGACTGTGGCTGGTTACATGATTCTGCATAGGTGTGAACTGCTGAGCATGTGGCCAGGTGGGGTTAAAAAGATATTTTTGAAAAAACAAATTAACTTTATAAACACTTAGGGGCAGATTTATTAGGGTTCGAATTGTAAATTCAAATTAGAATTCGAATATTCGAGTTGGATTTTTCATCAAAACTCACAAAATAGAGTTGGGAAAATTTAAATTTGAGATTTATCATTCCTTGACCCTGGCAACAACTCGAGTTCGACCCAAAACTGGGTTCAAATGGTATCAGGAAGTCACTTGCTCCAAGTTATCAAAGTTGCTCCAAGTTATCCAAAGTTGTCAAAAATGATGTCCATGCATTGAGAGACCCTCTGCACCGAATTAATTAGTGCCGCTTGCGTTATCACACTGCGCCACCTGAACCCCCAGCACCGGGGTCCCAATGCACACGTCGTGAAGGCATTCAAGCACATGGAGTGCACCACACTGTCGCCCTGGGGACCATACACCAGATCACCAGTAAGATTCCTGACAATAAGATACTATTAGATTTTTAAGGTCATTCAAGGTCATTTGAGTTCATTTGAGGTAGAAAAAAAACATTCAACCTTTGATAAATCAGCACTTTAAAAAATAGACTGGAATCACAATTAGAAAGAAAAGTCTGCAAAAACACTACATTGCATGAACTTTTTTTGTTTTCTCTCAGCGGCCTCTAGAAACACAATATTCCCCAGTAGTGTAACTTGCTTAAGAGACTGGCACATTGAATTTATTACCACCCATATTCTGGGGTGCTAACAAGTAGCTATTGATTCTGGGACAACAAGTCAAGTTCTCTTCTCAGAGGATGCTTCTGTGGCAGAAGTGGGTCATTCCCACGAGATGATAATATTAAATGCTTGTTCACAAAGAATATTGGCCACATACAGAGCCATCTGGAAGGAGTGGTTTGATCTGTTACAGGGAAACATTGAATCTGAGTTCACAGCTGAAATATTATTAGGGAGTCTTGCTTTTGCTGAGCTGGCAACCAGTGAGCAGATATCAGTTTCAGAACTATTCTTTTGGTTTAAGGTACATTGCTTACAGGACATACCATTTATTTATAAGGACTTTAAAGTTAGTCTGGTGCTTAATGGGGCTAGTCAGTAAAGGACTATCCAGTGGCTGCCATTCATTGTCCGAAAAATTTGTGAATTTCCCGCAAAAAACGGACGCCAATGTCACCGTTTCGTGAATGCCGGATGATGTTTTTGCTGGAAATTCGCGAAACGGTGAAAAATTCACGAAATGGCACCGGCGTCTCGTTTTTGACGCTGGCATCTGTTTTTGACACCAGCATTCGTTTTTTGGACACCAGCGAAATTTTGCTGGCAAATTTTCACGGCGGTTTCGCATGGGTTTGCACCTGGCAAAGCTAGACTAGAAAGGTGTAATGACTTACCGCCCTGATGCACTAGCGGTGCGGCGGGGACGCCCGTTACGCCGCTCTTCTGTGCGCCAGTAACAAGGGCAGTATTCAGTATTTATAGTGAAGCCAGTGCGCAATGGTGTGAAATTCAAATGTATTTAAAGTCACATTTTGTATTTTTTCACTGCCCATTATAGGTGTCTTCCTTGTGAGTTCCTGGTGCCTCTGTGCTGTTTAAGCTTCTGATATCTGATTACCAGTTGTGACCCCTGCCTGTTCTAAAAATTCTGATCTCTGAAATCCTGACCCTGCCTGGTAACCAACTCTTCTATATCCGTATCCCTCCTGATTGATCTCCTGGTTTGACCCATGCCTGTCTAACTCCGCTTGTACTCTTCCTGCCCCGACCCGGCCTGATTTGACTACGCTTTCTGCCAAGCCTTTTACTCTGATCTTCTGCCCAAAAGACTTTTGCTTTACCATCGTGCCCCTCTGCTCCCCAGAACCCTTCGCTTGGCACCTCTCTTAATAAGACCTGGTGGCATACGATTAGCCGAGGGCTCCTCCCAAGGTGAAAGGCGGGTGTTAAAGGCAGAAGCAAGAGCTGAGAACAGTGTGCTTAGCATAGGTTCTGGATTTAAGGTGCTGACCTTGACAAAAGGGAAAAATCTTTTAGTGTACATTTGGGTGGTCAGGGCCTGCTGCCTGGTAATGTGCATTAAAAAAAACTTGCATGTAGCTGTGGCTTTTAGATACTAAAAGGCCAATCAGGTATCTCATAATCATGTCTGGCTTTGACACATGTTGGCTAGCATATTTTTTTAATGGTATGTTAGCAAATTTTCATTTGCTTTTACAAAGCAAAATGAAATAATTACATAGACTACAGTGAAACACTGCCTCCATTGACCAACCGATCTTTCCGATAAGGTAGAATGATTGCCTGAAATAACCAAGTAAAGATTAAGCATCTCTGAAATGGTACTCATACAGATCATTATTTCTATTTTCAAAATGCTTAAAAGTTTCATTTAATGCCACTTTAATGGCAATGATATTATGCAGTTCTTCAAAAATCATTTTCACAGTTGTACAAAAAAAAACACCCTGTTTAAAACAAATAAGAAATTGCAGTGATAAAATGTTAAATGTATGATAAAAAAAAAACATTTAATATGCAGCAAAATACCATTTAATTTTCTGAAAATAAACCATTTTTCATTATTTATCACTATTATGTATATTTTAGTTTCTCAGGTCAATAAAAAGAATGATATTCGCTTAATCCAGACAATTCGCTTAACTTCAATTATTTCAGGTAGAACTGAATGTGAAATTGGCAGACTAGTAGAATGTTGTAAAACGAATCAATGCAATTAATCAACATGCAATTTGCTAATTTTGCCTCATCACAAGTTTTATTATCAGCCATAGCTCAGTAATATTCTCATTTTCATAGTGTCAGGGAAATTCATTGCACATTTATTCGTCTGATACAGTAAAAGCTGCATTTGTATTATCTATAATAAGATCCTTGTTTTCGGGTGGAAGGTATTTTATAAGTTAAAGTTAGAAAATATACAAATGGCTGAAGAAGGTCAGATGAAGTTTTAAATCAGTTATTTAACAGCAATCCCATTAATGTTAAGGTCCCTTATAAAAGTCATCAACAAAGTAATATTTACCACTTTGCTGTATGGCGTTGGTTTACATCAATGTTGAAATTGAAATTGTTAAAAAATGTTCACAAAGTTTCCCACAACAGGGAAATGCCACTGAAATCCCATTAATAGTGTTTGTGTTTAAGTCGAAGCTAAATAAATATGTAAAGTCATGAAAACTTTGATAATTTTTCCACATTTCAGACCTTATAAAGGAATCCCTAAGAATTATAATGAAAACAGGATTTTAGAATCCTATTGTAGAAATGGTACAGACATTCTGTTTTCTCGAGGTACTATATTTGTCTTGATTCTGCTTCTTGTCACTAATATGTATACAATGGAAAAATTCTCCCTACACTGGCTATCCAGAGCGAGCTTTTAAACACCAAAATATGTGGACTCAGGATTAAGTTAAAAAAAAAATTGCGAATTTCCCACAAAATTTGCGAAACTGCGAAAAAATTTGCGAAATGGTGCTGGCGTCTCGTTTTTGACACCAGCATCCGTTTTTTTTATGCCGGCGGCCATTTTTGACACCAGCGTCCGTTTTTTTGATGCCGGCGGCCGTTTTTGATGCCGGCGTCCGTTTTTTTTGGACGCGGGCAAATTTTTACCAGCGAATTTTCACGGCCGTTTCGCGAATTTATTCGCCGGCAGTGAATCGCGCAAATTCGCTGCAAATTCGAGCCTGGTGAATAAATTCGCCCATCACTAGCAATTGGTTGTCATTTTTTATTATTTGTGGTTTTTGAGTTATTTAGTTGCTGCTTGCTAGGGTTCAAATTACCCTAGAAACCATGCATTGATTAGAAAAAGAGACTAGAATAGGAATAACAGAGGGTCTGAATAGAGCATGAGTAATAACAAAATTATCAATAACAGTATATATGTGGGCTTACAGAGCATTTGTTTTTTAGAAGGGGTTTGTGACCCCCATTTGAAAGCTGGCAAGAGTAAGAAGAAGAAGGCAAATAATTAAAACAAAAACTATAAAAAATAAATAACAATTGAAAAGTTGCTTAGGATTGACCATTCTAAAACATACTCGAAGTTAACTTAAAGGTGAACCACCCTTTTAAAATACTATTACAGTAGAATGTTAAGTATGTAAAGCTGCAGTTGAAATCACTGGTGCTTTACTAGAGCATGACTTCTTTTCCCTAACTCCAGGCTTTGCAACAAGAAGCAAATCATTATAGAGAGAGCTTTTTGGTGGACAGGTAATTTGTTAACCAGCTCGTAAAAATTCTTACTTTTAATTTCAGTCTTTGTCCTATTTAACTCAAGAAGCAAAAAAAAAAATAGCTAATGTTGAAAAAGTGTGAAATTTGGAGCTTTTCCCGCAAAGGTAATTTTCGGGAAAATGTAATAATAAATAAGCGTGGAAAACCCGTGCTCGTTAGATCGGAGTTTGTAGCAGTCGATATTGAGATAAATTCGGACCTTGATAAATAACCCCCTTAGACTTGTTTTATAAAAAATCTAATTTTTCTATCTCTTTAACTATGGTGCAATCTCCCCCCATGCTGACATTAAAACAAAATGTCTTCTGTTACATTATGAAAAATTTTCAGTGTTTTTTTTTTAATCTACACACAGTACAGAAAAAGCCTTATGTAAACCTGGAAACAATCTCTAGAAAACCAGGTCAAATCATTATTTTCTTTGGCATTAGATACTGCTAACCATTCCCCTTTAGTGCAAATTCTCCTAATCCCTTGGTATCCCAAATCAAGCTGCACCCTGGTTCTATTTTTGCCTTTCTAACTAGTGATGGGCGAATTTGCGTTGTTTCACCGGAAAATGCTCGAATTTCCAGCGAAATTCGCGAAACGGCGAAAAATTTGCGAAACGGCGCTGACGTCTCGTATTTGACACAGGCGTCCGTTTTTTGGCGACGCCGGCGAAGTTTTTGCGGGCCTTATACGAATTTATCTGCTGGCGGCGAATTGCGCAAATTCGCCACAAATTCGCCCATCACTATGTCTAACCAATCCATCCCAGTCCTGTATGCTAGCAAATTTTTATTCATCCTAGCGAAGGTCATACATTAATGTTTTGTACTTGACTCTATGTTGTTCTCTATGTACAGCCTATATTTATGAGACCTCATCCACTGACTGCCAGTTTAGAAAGAAATAATTTGCGTAACACTTTTCTTAACTTTGAAAGCACTTCACATCTCCACCTTGTTTTAATTCTACACTTCTGTCTCCATATATTACTGTTCATCTATACTGTTATATGCAGAACTCACATCTTTTTTATACCAAACACATGAATTGGCTTCTCTCACTTTAAACATTTCTGTCATGCTGCCCATTAATGTCTTCAAATTATACTCAAATTATACCTCTTGAAGCACTCTTATGTTCTCTAACTTAGACTTGGCACTGTTGAACGCGTTCACAAATTCATGCCCCAATTATGACTCTTATAATTGTGCCCACACACTTAAATTGTAAGTGCTACAATGTCTTTCAATCTTTGTAACTGTAATACGTAGTGTTTTATTTATTGCACTGTCCTCTTTCCTGTCTGCACTGTTGTAAAATGTACAGCACTGCATTTAGTGTGCTCTATATTAAAACTATGATTACTTTTCTGATGACTTTGATCACTTTAATTTCCTTTTTTCAATTACCTGTACAAGTTAGAAGGGATCTATCCTTGATGGCAGGTATACACCCCACTTCTTTCGGGTTTAAGCTCTTCATTTCACCAGCAAAGAACTTTTCTTTCATGTGGACACTACACCTTTTTCCATAGTTGACTTTGTGCCTTGTATGAAAGTGCTCACCACAGAGGTGGGTGTGAAGCAATAATGTCACCCCTATACATTTGACATTTGGGCTGTTATTTATAAAAGTCTGAATGCCAAAAACTCAAAAATTCTATGTTTTTTTTGTATAAAATCAGAATCCCCGAGGATGGAAAAGGTCTGAATCTGAAAATCCTGCTTCTCAAACCTACCAAGGTTGTATAAATCCTTGGGAGAGGCCTCTGTCCTATTTGGAAGTTTCTGTGGTCTACACTGTAATTAGCCTGAAAATCAAAATAATGTATTTCAGACTTTTTGGGCAAAAATCTGAAAAATTCAGGCTTCAAAAAAATCGAGCGATTCAGAAAAAAAATCTTACGATTCGTTTTTTTCCCTAAATTTTTTTCTGATTAAATCATGGTTTTTAAATAAGAAATAAGGTTCAATTGTGGTTTCTAGTTTTTTTTTCATTAAAATCAGAAAAATTCAGATAAAAAAGGCCCTTGGACTGCTAAGTAAAGAATAATTATTTTCTTTAAAAAAAAAAGCTATATAAAGCATTTTATGATCTCATTTGGCTATGGTTATTCAGTAGAACCCCAATTTTACATTTATTAGGGAACAGAAAAAATGATGTAAATTGCAGGGAAATGTAAAATCAGGAAAATGTATTATGCATAATATACTGGTGGGACAACAGACAAACAGTTTAAATTGTGTGAAAAATGAAAATCAGGTTAAGTAAAGTCGAGGTTTCACTGTAGTCATACTGTATTTTGAAGATGAACAAAATGATGTTAATAATTATGATTTATATGAAAAGAAATACCTCCTTTCTCACTCCATGAAGGATTGTAGTTTTGGGTTAAAAATAATTTGAGGGGTATTATGGAATAAAAATATATAAAACGACACAATGCAGAAGATGTGGCTTATTAGGACAGACAACTTTTGTTCATGTAGAAGGTCAATGGCAACTTTTTTTACCAAAGGAAAGGAGTTATAAAAGACACAGAAAAAAATGGATGGACACATTTAAAAAAAGACTTCAGTGGCTAGTCCCCATCAGTCATGTAAGCATGGGATGGATTTTTATATCATGTAAGCCATATTATACGAGGGGAACCCACAAAAGGGGATGATGATGAAAAACACAGGTACTAACATCTGAAGGTGGGTCACATGAAAGCACTTCCATACATGTGTATTTAGCTGTTATGGAAAAGATCCTGTTACTGAAAGTGAATTGACAGTAGTTTTTCCTGAAAGACTTTTTTTTAACTATGAGATATAAGTGATTACTACTGAAAAATCACCATACTTGAGAGAAGCTAACAAAGTCTTTTTCATATGTTCTGTGTGAAGTTGTCTTGAACTGAAAACCTCTGCTCCTTAAGGATTAAGGAATTGAAAAGAAAAGGATGACGCTGCTGTAATTTAAACCTAGTCATTTTCTACCACAAAGGTCTAAAACATGGTCTAAGTAAATCTACTTCTTTACTACTTCAGTTAAGAAATAATTGTACCTTTTGAAAGGTTTGTACTATTAAAATTCCAATGGTGTTATTAAATTTAGAGTGATTTGTCTCTCTCTCTTTCTGTTGGCTTTTAACATAAGATCAGAGAACAGAGAAGAGCAAGGTACTGAATAGGTGGATACAGTTTTAAATTGCCATTAATAACATTTCTGGAGTTATGAGATGTACAGATAAACCGCAGATACATTTCTTCAAGAACTGTGAAACAAGAGCAAAGGTTCTTGTTTGCTAAGAGATAATTTCATGGACCTATGGTCAATTTTATCTGAAGCTGCTTTTATATAATAACAGAGTAACCTGACATAATATTGTCGATAGCAAAGTTCTTGGCAAGAAATCAACAGTATAGTTCCAAAAGCTGAATAAGCATATTTGTTGAAATCCTTGTCTTTATAGAACTGCCGGTAACATTATAATTCATTCACTATGACCATGGTTACAATTGTGTGTCAAATTACTTATTTTGAGTGCCTTTGGTTTCTGCTGTCCTATGTTCTAAGTTTATTACCAATAAAATTGTTGAATGAATAAGATGCTTCTCTGGTAAACAAGTCATGTAGCCCATAAAAAAACTTCATAGTCTTGAAACTGTTACAATTTGCTACATCAGTTGGTACATTTCTCAGCAGCATCTGTACAAAGTTTGCAACAAGTATATCAATTATAATAGTTGTCATTCATGAAACTCCGGCATTCTGCTCAACAGGGCAAAAGATAAGAAGTGTATCAACATTAAGGGACAGATTTATCAAAGGTCGAGGTGGATTGAATTCCAAGCTATTTTTTGTGTACTTCGACTAGGGAATAGTCCAGATTCGATTTGAATTTAAAAAAAAATAACAAATTCTAAAATTCGAATATCAAAATTTATCATATCCTGCCTCTATAAAAATTTGAATTTGATCATTTGCCATCTAAAACCTGCCGAATTGCTGTTTTAGCCTATGGGGGACCTCTTAGAAACTACTTGGAGTCAATAGGTGGACTTATCAAAGTTTTTTTGGGGAAAAACTTTGAATCGAATTCAATCAAATGTGCTATTCCTTTGATTTGAACGATTCGAATTCGGACAAATACGGACCAATTCGATTGAAAGCGGACCTATTAGACCAAAAAAAACTTCAACTTGGTCTTTTTGAATTTGGATTTCGAAGTTTTTTTTAATTCGAAATTTGACTCTTAATAAATATGCCCCCAAGGGGTTATTTACTGAACCCCGATTTTTTATGATTGAGTTTTAAAGGGGAAAACACAAATTTTTCATGGAAAAAACCCCTAAAATATGATTTATTATACCCCAAGGCTGCTAAAAGTCAGAATCAGAAATTTCTCAAACCTGCCGAGGTCATATAGAACTCAATGGCAGATGTTCCTTTTGCAACTGGAGGATATCATGTTCTGCACGTACAATAATCCAAATAATTTGTGGTTTTCCCATTTTGCCAAAAAATTTGCAAAACTCTGTAAAAATTTGCGAAACATCGAAAAATTTGTAAAACACATTAAAGTCAATTATTTTGACGCACAGCAATTTTTACACGAGTGACAATTTTTACATTTGTGACTTTTTTGTCCAAATGCATTAAAGTCAATGGGCAACAAAATAATTTTCACGCGCAACAATTTTTATGCACTCGACAATTTTTACGTGTGACTTTTGAACTTAATGCATTAAAGTCAATGGGCGTCAAAATTATTGTAACAAGCAACAATTTTTCCACAAGCAACTTTTTTGTTGCAGCAAATTTTTTCACCGGTGAATTTTTGCAGCAGTTTAGCGGAACAATTTGCTGGTAGCAAAATGTGGAAATTCACAGAGAATCCATGCCCAGCAAATGAATCCGCCCATCACTAGTACAGTTCAATGTTTTCACCATTTTAGTTTATCGATTCTTTCCTATTCTGACATAATGATTTGATTACTGTGGAGGTAACTATTTACATTCGAAAATTCCACTACATTTGGGTTTGTCACCTTAGTCTAATTTTGCATGTATATTGGATTATTGCATTAATAGTTCACATTTCCCAAGTAAAATAATAGTATGAAGATGATTAAGAAAGTTTTACATAAACTTATGCTTTGGCTGACCGAAATTTCACTTCTCTTTAAATACTGTCATTGTTTAAACAGTAATGCCAATAGGTTAGAATATATGTTCAAAGCAGACTTTACCCCACCAAATGATTAACTAGAGACAACAAATATTATAAAACACTAAATAAATACGTTTCTCTGTTCGTCAGCTTTTAAAATGTTGAACACACAAGCGGTTTTGGTTTCTTTCCAATGTCATGTTTCTGTTTAACTCTGAATGCTTGATTATGAAATCTAACTTTTCTGGGTAATAGTTATATGCACAGAGTTTATTTGCGATGAAAAAAAAATCTAGTACAGGTATTGGACCAGTAATCTAGAATGCTCGGGACCTGATCTTTCTGTTATTTGGATCTTCATACTTTAAGTCTACTTGAAAATCATGTAAACATTAAATAAACCCAATAGGCTGGTTTTGCTTCCAATAAGGATTAATTATATCTTAGTTGGGATCAAGTACAAGGTACTGTTTTACTGTTTTATTATTACAAAGAAAAAAGAAATCACTTTAAACCATTTGGATTATTTAGATACAATGAAGTCTATGGGAGACAGTCTTTGCATATTACAGAGATTTTTGGATCATGGGTTTCTGGATAACGGATCCCATATCTGTACCATCCTTCTTTATAGGTCCAAAGAAAAACTCTCTTATCCAGTGGGTAGATTATGTATTTGGACCAATGACCTGAATCACAAACTATAGTTTTTGTGTAAGGAATTCAAAAACAAAACCAAGGCATTACATCACTGAAATCTATTACATTTCAAATATCCTGAAATTTGGTGAAGGTTTGGTCCTTTTCCTATTTATGCCAAAAGATTCTGCTTATCAAAACTCTTGTTTTGGTGGATGTTTTTTAAAGGAAATCTATACCCCCAAAATGAATACTTAGGGGCAGATTTACTAAGCTCGAGTGAATGGTTCGAACTTAAAAAATTTCGAATTTCGAAGTTGGGTACTTCGACCATCGAATAGGCTATATTCGACCATTCGACTTCGATGCGAACAATTCAAAGTCAAAATCGTTCAACTATTCGACCATTCGATAATCGAAGTACTGTCTCTTTAAAAAAAACTTTCGACTTCATACTTCACCAAATTAAAGCTACCGAAGTGCAATGTTAGTCTATGTGGACCTTCCAGAGCACTTTTATACGTTTTTTTTGGTCAAATAGAAATCGATTGCAAAAAATTTGATTTGATCATTCGATCGAAGGATTTTTATTCGACCGCAGGATTGCCAAATTTGTTGAAAAACGTAGAATTCGATATTCCAATTCGAAGTTTTTTAATTTGATGGTCAACAGATATCTGTTAAGCAACAGATAGTTTATATCAAGTTAAGTGGCATATAGGGATGGGCAAAAATTTGACCCATTTTGCTTCACCAAAAATTTGCCGCCCGCGAAATGTCGGCGACGCCCATTAAAGTCGACAACAATTTTTTTGACGCGCATCTTTGTTTTTTTTTGTCGCATGCCACCATACAAGTCTATGGACGTCATTTCCATGGCAAAACAAGGGGAAAAACTTACCCATCCCTAGTGGCACATTGAAGAATCTTACCAAACCAAATATTTAAGTAAATATTTCCCTTTTACATCTTTTGCCTTGAGCCATTTTATGGTGGTCTCTGTGCTGCCTCAGAAATCACCTGACCAGAAATACTGCAGCTTTAACTGTAAAAAGAAGAAGTGTGGAAGCAAATGACAGAACGTGACCTAACATGTATGGTTTATTTGTGTGTACTGTGAATAGTAGGATCCCAGGGATCCCCCTTATTTTTCTATTTATGATTACCCAATGGCACATAATACAAAAAAAAGTATATTATTATGAAAATGGTTTATTTACATGAAGCAGGGTTTTACATTTGAACTGATCTGTGCAGTTTATTTGTATCGACGCCTACATGGTTTGGGGGTAGATTACCTGTTTCAAGGTCATCATGGTTGACACATTACCATTAACCTCTGTATTTATAAGTAAACTCTTACAAGCCACATTTGAATCTGCTGTTTTATGATCACCTTATCCTGGATTGCTCAGTATACAATGAAAACTATTATCTCAGAATGTGGCAGCTATACAATGTAATATACCTTTACATCAGCAACCTTCTCTTTCTAAAGCTCTAGAAAAAGAAGCTTCAAGAGAACATATACAGGTAATAATGCATTATTTATCAGCTATTTTAAATGATGATCTGTAAGAACATAGGGCAATATGGTTCCCATGGGAAGATTTTCACTCAAATGATTATTCTCCATCTACCTATGCTGTGCTCGCTGATTTATCTATTGTTAACTGGAATCTAGTAAAAACAACTTTTTATTTGTATTATTCCCACTTAGTTTATTTTTTTTTCTTTTATTTAGTTGATGTATCTTGTATATCATGCATGATGATTCCATGGGGCAAATTCACTAACAGGTGAAAATTCGCCAGCGAAAATTCGTCTGGACAATACTAATTCACGAAGATCCGAAGTTGCGCAGAGGATACCGAACGCTGGCAAAATTACGCTCAGCAGTTCGAAGTTACACTAGCGTTGGCTAATTAGCATACGGCGTGCAGTTAAAGTACAATGACTGTATATGCTGCAGCAAATACATTACATTACACAAGGCCAGGGAACCTTAATAAAATAATATAAAAGTTGTTATAATGCCCTACGCATGTGCCCACAGTATAGTTAAGGTGCCATATGTTAGCAAATGTAGGGGGGAAGGAGGATACCCGAAAAAAAAATTTACGATCTTTTTCAGTCTATCACCCTTTAAATAGGAAAAAACGCCAGCGTTTTTTGGGACTTTTTTTGAGGAACTTCTATCTACTCTATTGCACTTCGCCTGGTCTGAGGTGGCGAAGGCAAGTCTGGCGATAGAGGTAACGTTCAGTAAAATCAAAAACTTAGTGAATTTGCGTAGTAAGGCTCTTTCGCCAGACCGTAAATTCGCCTGGCGTTAGAGTGCGAAATTTACGCCAGCTACCGTTAGTAAATTGGCGAAGTGCCGAAATGACGTCACGCTGGCGAATTTTCGCCAGCGTTAGTCACTTCGCCCTTTATTATATGTTTGTTGTATTATGTTTTGACGTTGTTTTCCAAATATGTTTCTAAAGAAAACAAAAAAGTTCAAAAATCCAGGGGCTTAAACTACAGAAGCTACAACAGAAAAAAAACGACATAAGTAATGCATCTATGCTCAAGGATCAAGAATCAAACATTGTATGAATGGCAGATGGGTGTTTGCATTAATAAAGTTACATCATAGACTAACACTGTTTTAAGGCTTCTTTCTTTATGTTGTAAAAATATTTAGTATGATAGCACACCATCTCTTAAATTGAAGTGCATATTTGAGAGGAGACGATCAAGGCAACATGCTAGTTTTCTTGTCTCCTTAAGCTGATTTTTTGATTACAACGTTCCCAAAAATTGCACTACAAAATCTTTGGATAGAAAAGGAATTCTAAGGGGCCGATTCACCAAGGGTTGAATATCGAGGGTTAATTAACCCTCGATATTCGACTGGGAATTAAAATCCTTCGACTTCGAATATCGAAGTCGAAGGATTTAGCACAGATAGTACGATCGAAGGATTATTCCTTCGATCGAACGGATAAATCCTTTGAATCGTTCGTTTCGAAGGATTTTAATCCAACGATCGAAGGAATATCCTTCGATCAAAAAAACTTAGGAAAGCCTATGGGGACCTTCCCCATAGGCTAACATTGAGTTTGGTAGCTTTTAGATGGCGAACTAGGGGGTCAAAGTTTTTTTTAAAGAGACAGTACTTCGATTACCGAATGGTCGAATAGTTGAACGATTTTTAGTTCGAATCCTTCGATTCGAAGTCGAAGACGTAGTCGAAGGTCGAAGTAGCCCATTCGATGGTCGAAGTAGCCCAAAAAACACTTCAAAATTCAAAGTTTTTTTACTTCGAATCCTTCACTCGAAGTTAGTGAATCGGCCCCTAAATGTTTCTTATTGGGAGCAATAGTTGTACAGGTCAAATGTCATGAATGTTACCTTTGCTTTATGTGACAGCTCTAATGGGGTTTTACTTTAACACGCAAAAGTTCTATTTCCCAGGTCGCTAATCTTTTTTTGCATAATGAACTAAGAACCCAGCATGTTCTGTTTTCATGCTGCTTACTTTACCATTCTGCCTTCACTTCATCCAGAACATTTTCTTTCCTACCAATGCATCAAATAGTTTATTTTTACTTTGTTCTTACTGTGTAGAAAGGGAATAATGGTGCTTTGCAAGCTTTTAAAATATAAGACTCATAGAACAACAATTTCTAATTTTAAAAGTTAGTGGGAAGAGAGCAGCTGCTAAGTGGATATGAGGACGGCACATGGGCAGGTATTATGTCAAATAACTTTCGCTGCTTATTGAAAGCACTCAGAAGTCATAAGAAAGCAAACAAAAATGTTGCAATTTAATGCATTTTGATAGTAGAACAGAAGTGACAGTTGCCTAATGTAATAGTGGTTATCTAAGTTTTCTAAGCACGAAAGACTTGATTAAACTTTGTTATTTAGAGCTAATATTAAACATTCCAAAAATCTTAACAATACAAACTTTAACAGAGCAAATTTTTATTAAAACTATCCGAGTGCGGCAATTTCATTTAATGCATTTATGTTGAGGTACCATTTTGAGTGCATTAGTTTCTGCATTTCCTACAAACCCCAAAGGTCTTGAAAAGTTTGGGCTCAAACTGGATAAAATGAAAATACGAAAATGATAACAGATGTCTGGATTTTGTATATATATATATATATATATATATATATATATATATATATATATATATATATATATATATATATATATTATAGTATATGATCCTTTAATACTGAAAATAAGACTGTTTCGGTATAATTTTATTTTGCAGTATAGCTCTAAGCTCTACATTTATATCTGAAGCTGAAGTTGTATTACAATGATCAGATTAGGACAAAGCAGATTAATCTCTTTAAAGGGCATGTAAAGTCTAAAATAGAATAAAGCTAGCCATAGACGCAAAGATCCGATCGTACGAATCGTGGATTCGTACGATTTTCGGACCATGTGTGGAGAGTCCCGACATTTTTCGTCTGTCGGAGATCGGTCGATTGGTCGATCGGACAGGTTAGAAAATTTCTGTCGTCTGCCGATAATATCTCTGCGTGTATTGCCGATCGTACGATTTTCAGAGGGAGACTGTCACTAGTGTTGTCAGACATAAGTATCGTACGATTGCTGTCAGGGGCAGAACATTGTGTGATCTGTTCTTATTTGATCGGAATGGTAAAGACTTTGATCTGAATGGTTAGTGGAGGGTCAGGAGATGGGAAAGTCCGATCGTACGTTGATTCGTACAATCGGATCTTTGCGTCTATGGCCAGCTTTAGACTTGAAATGCTGTATTTTGTATACTAGGGGGCACATTTACTATTGGTCGAATATCGAGGGTTAATTAACCCTCGATATTCGACCCTCAAAGTTAAATCCTTCGACTATCGAATATCGAAGTCGAAGGATTTAGCGCTATTCGTTCGATCGAAGGATTGTAATCCATCGATCGAACGATTTTCATTTGATCAAAAAAAGCTAGGAAAACCTATGGGGACCTTCCCCATGGGCTAACATTGATGCTCGGTAGGTTTTAGGTGGCGAAGTAGGTGGTCAAAGTTTTTTTTAAAGAGACAGTACTTCAACTATCGAATGGTCGAACGGTTTTTAGTTCGAATCGTTGGATTCGAAATCATAGTCGAAGGTCGAAGTAGCCAATTTGATGGTCAAAGTATCCAAAAAAACTTCGAAATTCAAAGTATTTTTTATTCTAATCCTTCACTCGAACTTAGTAAATGTGCCCCTAAATATAAACATGAACTTACTGCACCACAAGCCTAATCAAACAAATAATTTATGCTTTCAAAGTTGGCTACAGGGGGTCACCATCTTGTAACTTTGTTAAACATCTTTGCAAGACTAAGACTGTGCACATGCTCAGTGTGGTCTGGGCTGCTTAGTGATCATCATAAACAAAGCTGCTTGAGTTCTGCATGGCTGGGAAGTAAGATGGGGGCTCCCCCTGCTGTTCATAAGTATGATTGTTTCCCTGCTCAGCAGTTAGGGACCATCTGACAATTCTTATCCACAGCAGTAAATGAAGGGAGAATTTCACTGCATACAGTCAGGTTTCTTATAAAATTGGTACACATTTTTCAATTAAAGTATATTGGAGATAGGTGTCTTTTTCATAAAAGAAAGTAAAAATGGGATTTTATGTTTTTGCCTTTACATTCCCTTTAAAGCATATATTGTTTCAGTTTCTATTGACTCCTTATCATTTTTGCCAATGAGTTAGTCAGTTTCAACATATTGGTATAAAAAGGGTTAAAACTACTGTAACAATATCTCATACTAATCTTATGCATCTTAAAGGTAACACAACCTGAAAACAATCCAGAATGTTGACTAGCATGTCCAACAAAGAAATTTCTTTGTTACTATTAATATTGCCTTGGACATTCAGTCTCAGCACAATGATTTTCTTTTTGCCTTCTCTCTGAAAATCTGACAAATTCTGCAATGCTGTTGAGTGATACGGCTTGTGCCTTAGTGACTGGGCCAACTTTAACACAAAAGCTTTTTTCATATGGCATCTTAGGTTCGACTTGTACAGAGTTCAAGAATGAAAGGGCAGATCTTTATCCTGTAAGCCTCCTTTAGGCAATCCAACATCGCCAGAACATTATAGATCAGATATGCGTACACATTTTTTAAACAAAGATTCACTTCTACTACTAAAAGGACACAACATAGATAGATGCAATATAGATGAAAAGGAAAGAGTTTGAGTTGTGACCTTTTAACATACCGTGTTGTGTTAACACTACTTTGGAGCTGAAGCCGTCCAAAGCTAATGGAGTTTTCGTCTGGGGTATTTTCCAAGCATGCTAACAATGGTGGGGTTAAACAGAAAAAAAAATGGTAGGTTCATCAAGGTAAAATAACAAGCAAAGCCACAATGTTTAGAATCCAATGAACTAATGTGTAGTTTCATTGAGTGGAAAAACACATTAAACAGCTCCTTTGTTTTGAAATAGTTTTAGTTCACTTTAGCTCTATGGGCAAAACCTGAATTAGTCCGAAGGGTAGTGATGAGCCAAGTTTCACCACGAAAAAAAATGGGCAACACTGGTCAGATTTGTCTATCACTGCCGAAGGGTTACAAATTCCCCAAAGATCCGCTGTCCCTAAAGTACAGTATTCTGAAGACAAACTTATGCAATGTTTTTAGTACTCACTATGCACGATGAGCAAAACAACCCTGTTCCATTTTGCTGAAAAATTTGAAAAAACGTGTGAAAAGTTTTCTGAAATATCAACAAATACATTTAAGTTAATGGTAGTTTTTTCTCTAGCCATATGCATTGGAGTCAATGAACCCAATGAACCCTTTTTCTCATGCTTTTTTGCACATGCCAAACAGATAGGATATGGTAGGCATTTTTGGTTGTGTAATTTTTGTGCCAAATATATTGAAGTCAATAGTTGGTTTTCCTTGCACAATAATGCATTGGTGCAGGCATGTCCAAAGTGCGGCCCGGGGGCCAAATGCGGCCCTCGGCCTCTGTCATGAAATTAATAATAAAGCACAGTGCAATCAGGAATCGCCTAGCTGTAATATATGTGCACATTAGTGAAATGATCTGCCACTTGGTCTATACTGCTGCCTGTGTGCTGAAGGTGTTAGTAATATACACAAACTGGCACTTAGTGACGCACCGCTCTCACATGCTTCTTTATGGCTGAAGGTGCAATAGATGTACTGACGTGCCAGTGCAGTAAACTACATGCCAGTACGTGTCTATTGCTAACACCTTCAGCACACAGGCAGCAGTATAGACCAAGTGGCTGATCATTTCACTAATGTGCCCAAATATTACTGCTACGGCTACGCGATTCCTTGTTTAAATGAGTTAAATGATGTTAATGGTTCAAAGAATGTCAGGCTGAATGATCGGCCCCCAAACATTTTCACCTTACCAAATCTGGCCCTCATTGCAAAAAGTTTGGACACCCCTGCATTGGAGTCAAAACACATTTTTTTTCTCACTCCAAATGCATTGAGTCAATAGGTGTTTTTTTCACTTAATTTTTCTTGTGCACAAAAACATACTGATTACTCTAATAAATTATTTGCCTTGGGCCAATAAGTATTCTTATTCAGAGCTATACGTATTATATTATAACTTCCCAATTCATTTATAAATTCTATGTGAGTGGAAACATTCTTTAAAGGCGAACACCCAACGGATGAGAACAATGTACTGCAAGTAAAAGCTGTATTATTAGTGCTAATGTTTATAGAAAACTTGTACAAAGAAGCTCCATAATCAGGGTCCTGATGATGAATCAAGGAGTCATATCCACAAAGAACCTATGGCAGCTATGCCTATGCTGAGTTTTACAGTACTGCCAGCAGCAGAAAAGAAGTTCAGCCATGATGGATAGAACCAATGGAGACGTATTCAAAGGCATAAAATGTTGCTCTTATAGCTCTCCTGTACTTGTGGGCTGGTACGATATATGTTTGGTAGAAAGGTAGTGCACGTGTAATTTAAATGTCAGTTCCTTCAAAGAAGGGGATTTTAAATATGTTTGGAGTGCTTTCCTACCAACTTCTTTTTTCAGAAGAATCCAGGATTGGGGGAGTCTGTAGAACTCAGATACTTACAAGTGGGAGGAGTGTTCTTATGGGCTGGTACACCAAGCACATTCTATAAAGTAGCCAGATCTACAATTCAATTATCCATGTAATGGGGAAAAACTTTCACACAAGAAATTTGCCTAACAGTCATGTTAAATTATCTTTTTGGATTTGAAGAAAGAGAAGATATTTTTTCCACCGTATATTTTATCCTAAGCTGTATGTTTTATTTATCTGAAAGGAGTTGGAACTTCTAAAGAAATCTTGTTTTCTACTGTTTTCAGAGATACAACATGTAGCCTGTAGCCTGGAACCATCTAAATCCAGCAGTCACATCATGTTTTCATTAAATCAGTAGCACCACTCTGCATTGCTGGAAATTAAAATGCTTTGATACTGTACATTTACAAATATATGAGAGCAGTGAAACAAACACATACTAAAAAAAACACAAAGCCTAAAAAATAGACTATAAATGTGCCAAATAGCAAGATTTTGCCCTGAATGTTATGGGAAAATTTAGATATTTAACTCTTCAATAAAATCACATACTACTACATTAGAGTATTAGAGTGTGGATAATCATCCCTTAAATAAGAGATAGTGGTATTTCAATATTTATTCTCCTCCTAATCATGTTTATGGGAGAAGGGCTGAATGGATAACCCTGGAATATGTAAGTGCAGATGTGTAATATGAAATCTGCTATACCCTCCATATAGATAGGGTAAAGAAGTGTGAAGGGTCGGAGCTTCTAAGTTCTAAGGATCTAAGGATCCAGTTAAACTCAATCTAACTACTCCAATATCTTTGGACATAAAATTACTATATACTATGAGGGGCTACCTTGTGTGGTACAAAATGTTATAATAGGAGACATTTATTAATATTAGTGATGGGATAATTTGTCCCATTGTGCTTCGCTGAAAAATTCATGAAATGAACATTCACAAAATTCTTGAAATGGCAAAAAATGTTGACGCCTGGGTCAATTCTGGCGCTTTCGTCAAGTTTGATGCCGGCATTAAAGTCATTGGGCATTCGAATAATGCTGACACACAACGGTTTTGACATGAGGGACTTTTCCGGCGTGAATTTTTATGGCAGTTTCGTGAATTTATTCACAAAACTGCGAAACGTGGAAATTTGCCGCAAGCGTCTGCCGAATATATTCCCCCATCACTAATTAATACGTTTTAATCACATACTCCCCTGGTCATGTGACTTGTGCCTGCACTTTAGGAGAGAAATGCTTTCTGGCAGGCTGCTGTTTTTCCTTCTCAATGTAACTGAATGTGTCTCAGTGGGACATGGGTTTTTACTATTGAGTGCTGTTCTTAGATCTACCAGGCAGCTGTTATCTTGTGTTAGGGAGCTGTTATCTGGTTACCTTCCCATTGTTCTTTTGTTTGGCTGCTGGGGGGGAAAAGGGAGGGGAGTGATATCACTCCAACTTGCAGTGCAGCAGTAAAGAGTGATTGAAGTTTATCAGAGAACAAGTCACATGACTTGGGGCAGCTGGGAAATTGACAATATGTCTAGCCCCATGTCAGATTTCAAAATTGAATATAAAAAAATGTGTTTGCTCTTTTGAGAAATGGATTTCAGTGCAGAATTCTGCTGGAGCAGCACTATTAGAGGTTGGTTTCTCTAGCAGGTTGAATCCATGGACACAACTGACTATAGACAAGCACATTGGACACTTGTGACTTTCGTGATGCCTTACACAGGAACAATGCTATCTCAACCCTGTACTGCAACTTATATGCAATGCATAAAAAGTGTGTGCCAATTTGCTTCTGTACTGGCCCATCATGCATAAGCGCTACTTAGCCCACAATTATACTAGTCTTCAGGAGAGAAAAATATTTTCAGTGAAAAATATAATATTTTGGTTTAGAATTTTTGAGTTAGCACTTAAAGCTTTCTGTGTTAATGAGTCACATGATATATTGGCTTATTTTAAAAACACGCCTTGTCCCATTTGCAATAGTCATCATTGATTTTGTGGCCTGTGAAATATGTCTATGTTTTTATAAAATATTGATAAATAATGTGTTTCCCCCTAAATGTGTACATAATGAGGCATGAAAACACATTTTTGAAATATGATACTTAATGAATCAAGGCCGATGTGTGTAAACAAGTCTATCAATAGAGAGTGCGCTAATGGGCACTTATGTTTCCTAATCCCTGGCATTATAATTATCCCGTTATTTTATTGAACAAAATATTCTTTAAACCTCTATTATACTCAGTTAAAAACATGCAGTTTCCTTAACAGAAGATGTGATATTTAATATGCCCTCAGCGCAAGTACCATTGATCAGTTTCTTTAACATACCATAACAAAAAGAGAAAGCTTATCCCCAGCTGTGGCTTTCACAGGGTACCTATGATCAGTCTGTGAGAATTTCGGGAATGCAAAATGGCAATAAAGATATTAGTGTTCCTCATGGTACGAACTATATTGTCACAAAGGGGTTTACCCCGAAACACTAGAAGTGTTCATGCAGACCTGTGTGCCATTGGATTTTTCTTGTGAACTTGCATTGGGAGGTGGCCAAGCCTCCACCTGTGTGCATCAGGCCCATCTACATCAGTTTACAAGTAGGGTGTGCGAGAATACACAACTTGTTCTGGCAAACTATATTGTGGACACCAAGGCAGATGCTCATTTGTATTCTTCTTCCTTGTTTTGCCTAATATATTTTTCTCATTAAACATTTTTATTTTTACATTATACAGCATATCTATATCAGAGCCGGGCCAACCCAGCCAGGCGCCCTAGGCAACCTGGCCGGGTACGGCGCCGGCTGAGCGCAGTTTCTGGCGCACATGCGCAAAAGTACGCTCTCGCGCGCATGCGTGAAAGTGCGCATTAGTGCGCATGTGCGAAACTTTGTGCGCACATGCGCAATTCCAAAAATATACGTGTGCAAGTCGGGGAGAGATGGGACCGGACAATGGTGTAGGCGTCAGAGCAGGAACGTGCCTGGCACCCCCCCAGCTTTGCGCCCTAGGCACGTGCCTACTCTGCCTACCCCTAGTTCCGGCCCTGATCTATATCTATATATAGATAAATAGATAGATAGATAGATAGATATAGATAGATATATAATGTAAAAATAAAAAAATGTTTAATATATATATATATATATATATATATATATATATATATATATATATATATATATATATATATATATATATATAGACAAATACAAGATTCCTCTGCACTCAACCCATTATCAATATATTTAAGACAGACATTTTGTGCATACTGCTACTGAAAAATGTATATATATAGTGAATAAAGTACCCCCTCTTGTAAAATATAAGGATATTATAAGTTACCGAGGAGTTTCATGACCATATAAAAACACGAGGCCGAAGGCCGAGTGTTTTTATACAGGTCATGGAACTCCGAGGTAACTTCTAATATCCTCATATTTTACAACTGGGGGTACTTTATTTATTATAATACACAAGTTTCAGTGAGTCATGTGACAGAAATGACATCAGAACTCACCGTTTATAACTGATGACATCAGAACTCACCGTTTATAAGAATATAATTTACAGGATATTCATGGCTTTTGTGTATTATATATATATATATTCTGCTACTGCATGAGATCTAGCACATGTGGTGCTACTGAAGTCCTGTGCCTTCCACTTTATGGGAGAGCAGGTACACTATAAAATGGCGTGCCTCCACCCAGGGTCAGGACAGACTGAACTTCTTGGAAAACTTCTGATCCACAATCATGCACAGGGATATTGTTGAAAGGCAGGGATGGGCGAATTTGACCCGTTTCGTTTCGCCAAAAATTCGCCACCGGCGAAATGTCGCAGACGCCCATTAAAGTCTATGGGCGTCAAAAAAAAATTGTCGCGCGGCGAAATTGTTTGTTGCGCGTCTTTTTTTTTGACGCACGTCTCCATACAAGTCTATGGGCGTAATTTTTTCGGCGAAACGAGGAGAAAAAATTCGCCCATCCCTATTGAAAGGTTTATTTTCAGAACACAGTAACTTTAAATGACAAACAGAATATCACTCTCTCATTGATGGTGCTGTTTGTAACCACACAAATGAACACTAAATGCTTCCTATAATGATCATCCAGTGTATACTCACAACTTTACAGGATAAGTGTTCCCAGCACCCCAGAGGTTGCATTGTCTGCCTTTTGGGCATCATCCCCACTGAAGGGGAATCTCACAGGGGTCCCACACGCCAAGGATCTCTCTACCCCTGAGCCTGACCACTTGAGTCCCTATACTGGCAGCCTTGTCACTGCAGGGTACTAACCCTCCTGGTCTCCTCCTTGTAGCCTCTGGCTGCTCTCTAAATAAATCCTGATCCTGCCTTTCACTCCAAGAGTGACTATAACAGGACTGTCCTTGCACTTACTTCACCTATTCTGGAACCTTCCTTTGTTCCAGGCTCTATGCAGCACCACTGTCATTTCCCTAGCAAGTGTGCAGTCCAAAGAGACTGAGCACATGTGGGTATACCTTTTTATAACTCTGGGGGAAAAGAAAATGAACCGCATTTACAGGACTTATATTGGTGCAAAAAAAGGTGGTTTTATTCCGACGTTTCACCTCCTACACTCGAGCCTTCTTCAGGAAGTGAACCTTCTTCAGGTTCATTTCCTGAAGAAAGCTCGAGTGTAGGAGCCGAAACATCGGAATAAAACCACCTTTTTTGCACCAATATAAGTCCTGTGAGTGGGGTTCATTTTCTTTTGATTTATATTTTGATATAGCCAGCACCCAGGCAGTTGTTAAATTTGCATGTGAGTTCTCCAGCTCTACTAAGGATATATATATATATATATATATATATATATATATATATATATATATATATATATATATATATATATATATATATATATATATATATATATCTATATCTATATCTATATCTATATCTATATATATATATATATGTACTGTATATACTGTATATATATATATATATATATATATATATATATATATATATATATATATATATATATATATATATATATATATATATATATATATATAGTAATCCGTAGAATCAGGAATGCACACTGGGAATTTAAAATATCTTCATCTTTATTAAATCATCTTAAAAAGAACAGGTCAACGTTTCGGTCCCCTGCTTGGACCTTTATCAAGACCGTCTTGATAAAGGTCCAAGCAGGGGACCGAAACGTTGACCTAAAGATGAAGATATTTTAAATTCCCAGTGTGCATTCCTGATTCTACGGATTACTGAATATTTGGCATGGAATAGCACCTGGGTATATTATACCTCAGCGTCGGCGTGCTGGAACCATTGGAATCCATATATATATATATATATATATATTGGAGCACTCAAGTGACAGTACTATTATATGGCTACACAATGGATGCACCTAGGCCATTTTTTTTGTTTTTATTTTGTTTTTTACTACGATACCAGTTATATACATAAAAAAAGAGGACACACTGATGCCTAACTATGCATTATACATATTTTTCTTTGGTTTTCTTTGTAAATGTCTGCATGATTCATTAAAATTCATTGCCAATTTGCTAAAAATGTTTAATTCATGAGGCAAACCTAGGATCTATTACCCTACCATACATATAAGGGCTGGGGGTGCACTACCAGGAAGATTAAGCAATTGTTCCATTCTAATCTAAACAAAATGATTTAGAAACCCTACGTAGGATAAAGGAAGGAGCATTAAGTATTTTAAAAAGGTGAATAAATAAATAAGAAATAGAAACCAAAATTTCCCTTGAGCATTGACTATACATTTTTAATACATCAGTATCAGAAATATATCCTATTTATCTAAATATGGCAAAAATGCAGCATTCTCAAGAGAAACCTCCCATCACCACTGACCACTGTCCTGCAATAAAGGTTACACATTTTGGGTCTCAACTGACTTTGATATCTAACTCGGTACGTCACCCTATTGTTCTCGGACAAGGTTCAAGAAAACAAATCCTCTAGTTTAGACTATATAAAAAAGTGAAGATAGTATTTAAAGTGAGCACAAAAATTATCTATAGTCTTTTTCAAAGTTATAAGGGGGTCGTGTCCAAACACACCTGTAAATATGAATACTAACTGGACCTAATGGGGAGCATATATTGGTGAAATTGATTAAGCTACTTGTGTCAAAACAAGTCCCTGCACTGCCACATAGCTGCCAATGAGTCTATTCTGAATGGTGCACAACTGTACCTACTGCTACTGGGGAAACCTGGAGTTTTCACCACCCTAAACCTGGTTGTAGCTTAATAGGCACATCAGTGAATTGGAGACATTTGCCACATTTAATTGATGCAACTTGCTCCCAACTGCACCTGTTATGATGTATTTGGTGAAATCATGGTAGATGCACTCAACTCAACATGTAAACTGGATTATGGGTAAAATACACAACAATTTACATCTAAATTTCACTTTGTTCATCACTTTCATGAATAACCCCTATAGTCCTGATTTATTCTCTTTGACTAAAGTAAATGAGAATGAGACAATTAAATTAAACAATACTAGCAGTAACTTAAAGATGTCAAATTTCAAAACAGGGTTAACTTTTTGAGTAAACAAAAATGATTGAGACTGTCCTGTGTAGAATCAATGATTAATATTTATGTATATGCAGCAGTCATATAATGAAAGCACTTCTAGGGAATCCTGAATCATTAAGGTCATTAAATCATTAAGGTCATTCGCTCTCCCATTGGAGCTTACAATCTGATATCCTTACTGCATCAAGCGCAAGGAGGACACAAAGACTGTGATCTGATTAAAATTAAACCCAAGTTTTCCCTGATATGAGGCAACAATCCTTACCATGTTTATCATGCAGACACTCACCTAGAAATGAATTTGAAAAATTGAAAATGATTTATAAACCAACTATAACGCAGACGTTTGAAGGGACAGAGAAACAACTTCCAGAAAAATGTTTCTTACAGTGGTGAAGTCAGTAAGCCATTCACTCTTTAATGTCTACCCTATACTTTATTTCTCTTCATTTTCTTCTGTTTTGGGGATTTTGTTAGGTTGGATCTTTGTACCTTTTCCAGTCAATTTTTGATTTAAAAAGACCAGGGAATTCTCATTGGCATTCATGCATTAGTGACTGAAGTATATTACCTTTCAAAACCTGTAGAATGACACATACTACTAAAAGTACATTTTTATGAAAATGGTTTATTTAGATGAAGAAGGGTTACAGGAGATGTTTTATTGAATATATTTTTATAGAGACCTACATTGTTTGTGTGGATAATTTTCCCTTTATGCATTTTGTCCCTCAAACACTGGGGTGACAAAAGTGCTGAAATCTCCCAGTGTGCCATTGTCTGTTTGCTGTGCTTCTTGAAGGATGCTAAGAAGAGAGGCTATAGGAGTCAATAGAGGTCATTTACAAATACCTGGGGATGAAAAGCAAGATCCCTCAAGGCTTAAGGTCACCCCCCATAGTGTTTATTCAGGTAGAATTTTTTCCTAGTTTGGCTATGACCTGCATCTTGCACTGGATGAAAAATGGCTGAATGGCCTCCTCCTCCACAATCAAGCATACAGTGCTGCTGACTGCAGGTAGCATTTTGTTAATTCATGACCGGAGGAAGGCTGTGTGTAAAGTGTAAAAAAGTGATTGACTGAGGACATTTAATACACTCTGCACACTGCCTTTACATACAGTAATAAATGACCCTTCATGTGTTCAGTATAATGCTGGAATCCAAGGTAAGCAGAGACAATCATCTTCAGTTTTCTACACTATAGCTTACATTTTATTTTTACTCTATAACTTACAGTTTTTATTTTAGAAATCCTGCAGTGTCAACTGTCATCCAAGTAGGAGGTCAAGCTACTTGCTGACATTTATGTTAATCCACTTTTAAGATGTTCCAGCTCTGCTAAGCCATTATCTGTTGCAACACTAGGTATTACAGAGCACATTACGAGCAAGGAACTTTTTTAATACTATGCAATGATTATTTGAAAGGTGGGAAAATCAGGAGTAAAACCCTACCAACTACAAAGGGGTACAGTTTTCCATATATTTTGAACAGAGGCTCAGTGGTGAGCCCCACTGCCTTTCTTTACAAGGGTTCTAAGTCCAATTCTGCCCTGGATACTATTGTGGGAGTTCTTGCTGTGATGGATTTTATTTCCTCTGTGTATCATGGCTTCCTTCCCACAAAGAAGAAGGTTACCTGGCTCCTGATGAAACTGACTCTTTCTTGTCTGTTGTGTGAATGCAATAGGATTTTAAAGCATCCGTTTCACTGGGGAAGGAACTGATGGGAATGCAGTATTATCTTTGTATAGTGATCCTGTACTGTGGTCTCTTCTGTGTACTTAAAGAAACAGTTACACCAAAAAATGAAAGTATTTAAAATAATGAAAATGTAACAAACTTGTGCTGCACTGGTAAAACTGGTGTGTTTTTTTTTTTTTTTAACTCAGGTAAGTTCTTTATTTGTGCATAAAAACAAAAATTTATACATACAAGGCATTTCACTTCACATCCAAATACAGTTTTATACAATGCTTTTGTGAACATTTCTTATACCTTCTTTAGTTATCATTTTCCAAAATCCACAATTGCCACATTTTCCCACACTGTTCAGTTCTGCCCTTCTTTATCGCAATCAGCTGTTCCACCCTGTACATGTATTGCATTGCTTTTACCCATTCTGCATATGATGGTGGAAGAGTGGATTTCCACTGTTGTGCTATTAGCCTTCTGGCTTGGAAAATAATTTTCTGCAGCATTTTGTGAGTCGGACGGGTCAATTGGGTTGGAGGGTCCATTCCCAGGACATACCACCTAGGATCCAGTTCCAGCTCAAAGCCTAGCATTTTCGTAATGCGGTCTCGTATGGAGACCCAGAAAGGTTTGAGTACAGAACAGGACCAGAATGTATGTATTAGGGTACCCCCCTCTACCCCACATCTCAAACAAGTTGCTGGGATCTCGGGATTAATTTTGTGTAACCTTTCTCTGGTGTAGTAAGCTCTGTGAATCAGAAATAATTGCAGTATTCTATATTTGCATATAGGGGAGATGTTCAGGGGAATTTGCAACACCTGGGACCATTGATCATCTGTAATACCCTCTATAGAGAGCTCCCACACTGCCCTTGCTTTCACCGTTTTTTTCTTCAGAGTTAATGCTAGTAGCTCCTTGTAAAAAAGGGAGATAGAGTGCTTACTGCCCTCCGTGTGTATCAGTTCCGTAATTGGGGAGCTCCCAAATTGTACACCTTTAGCTCTTATCACCCCATTTAGTGTGGATCTCAGTTGGTGATATAGTAGCCATTGGGAAGCTGGTAGATTGTATGTTTGTTTTAGGTCATTGTATGGTATTGTGCCAGTTCCCGACCACACCTGGCCCAGCACCCATATTCCTGCTTGGAGCCATTCCCTTGGGGGCATTACTTTATCCAGTGGGGCCAATTGTTTGTTGAACCATAACGGGGTTTGCGCATCTAATTTTATTGGATGGTTCTGCTGTGCAGCCCAGTTCAGACAGTATCTCTGAGAGGCTAATAGGGGGGTACCTTCCCCTTGCCTACCCTTCTTTTGGCCGCACATAATATAGATTGGTGGAGATTCTGTCTGCAAGCTGTTTTGCCACAATTGGTAAATAGCATCCCCTGGTTGTGAGTTTCTTAATGTGCGGATATGCGATAATTGAGCAGCAATATAATAAAGGTGCATATCAGGGAGAGCCATGCCCCCTTCATTTCTAGGTCTCTGCAAAGTATCCAGGGAGAGTCGACTCCTCGCCTTTCCCCATATGAACTTGCGAAATAAGGACTTTATTTTACTGAAAAATACAAGTGGTATTTTTATGGGTGTGTGCCATAAGATATATAAAATTTTTGGGGCTATTAACATTTTTATTAGTTGTATGCGACCTGTGGGGCCCAGAGGCAGTTGTCCCCATACTTGAAACTTAGCTTGTGTCCATGGAAGTAGAGGAGCTACATTGAGAGAGTAGTATGACGTGAGAGGCAAAGATATTTGGACACCCAAGTAGGTAAATTTCCCCACTGAGGGCAGGCCAGCGTTGGTTGCCTTGGATAAGACTGTCCCGTGATCCACCCCAAACATTGCTGACTTAGAAGGATTAATTTTTAAACCCGATATATGCCCAAAGTCATTGGCCAGCGCCAGTAGTTCTTTAACTGAGTTCTGTGTATCCCCCAAGTACACTAAGGTGTCATCGGCATAAAGTTGTACCTTTTCTTCCCTATTTGCCAACTTGAAGCCGACAATGTTGGGATTTTGCCTGATCGCTATGGCAAATGGTTCGATAGCCATGGCAAAAAGTAACGGGGACAGTGGGCAACCTTGCCTGGTTCCCCTTGCTAGGGCAAATTTGTTAGTGTATGAGGCATTGAGTCTTAGGGAAGCCACCGGGGCCTTATATAAGAGCTGGACATATCTTACAAATCTAGGGCCTACCCCAAAAGATGTGAGAACTTTCCATAAGTATGCCCACTCAACCGTATCAAACGCTTTGGCGACATCTAGTGCCGCCACTGCTCTGTCTCCATGGTTTTCGTGTTCTATGGATAAGTTTAACATAAGCCTTCTAATGTTATGTGCCGTAGTTTTGTGGGGGATAAACCCAGTCTGATCCTCTGGAATTATTTGAGTGATCACCTTGCTTAATCTTCTAGCCAAAATTTTTGCAAAAATTTTTACATCTGCCGTCAGCAGAGATATTGGTCGATATGCGTCTGGAAGCGATGGGTCCTTGCCCTGTTTTGGCAGCAGAACAATTGTTGCTTCATACATTGACGCAGGAAGTATATGATTATCAAAAGAGTTATTGAAAGTGGTTAATAGCTGTGGGACCAATGTAGATGCATGTTTTTTGTAGAATTCAATTGGAATTCCATCAGGCCCTGCCGCTTTCCCTACTGGGAAGGAATCAATTGCCTCCTGTATTTCGAAGCCTGATATTGGTTCCTCAAGGAATTGCCTAAACTCCTCAGACAGTGAAGGGAATGCTAATTGAGCAAGAAATCTGTCCAGGGCTGCTTGGTCCCGCTCTAAGGTGGAACTATATAGGTCTTCATAAAAGGTTGTCATTATTTGTTTAATTTCTTGGGGGTCTGTAGTTACTTCAGAGTCAGGCTTTTTCAGTTGTGCTATCATGGGGGGGTAGTTTGTGTTCTGCTCAAAAAGGCTAACATGCTACCCGCTCTTTCCCCCTGCTCCAAAATTTGTGCTTTGGCGAAGAGGTGTTTGTATTGAGACCTGTCCCACATAGCCGAAGCATATCTACTCTGTGTCTCCTTTAGCTGAGCAGCGAGCACTAATGAAGGGGACGAAATAAGGCGGTTTTCTGCTACCACTACTTCCTGCTCCAATGCCCGAAGAGCTTGTCTGGCTTGTCTTTTATGCGCTATAATTTCTGTGTTCATATACCCTCTAAGGTAAGCCTTAAAGGCATCCCACACTGTATTGTCATCTGTGGACCCTTGGTTATGCTGAAAGAATTCTGTCAGTTTAGCTGCGTGTTCTTTGTCGTTGTTTAGAATTGATAACCACACTGGGTGCAATGACCACCTTGACCTGTTGCGGTCCTTAGGCACATAAATTGTAATCTCTAAGGGTGCGTGATCTGAAATACCCCTAGGCAGGTAGTTTACTTTTGCTAAATTAATCAGAGCGTGGTCGTTAACTAAGGCCAAGTCTATCCTAGACAGGACAGAGTGGGATTGCGAAAAGCAGGAGTATTGCCTTTCATCTGGATGGAGAAATCTCCAAGCCTCTGTTAGGCCCACATTGTCTATAAGATGGGCCAAGTCCGATTGTACATCCGTGATATCACTGTTACGTACCCGTAATATGTCCCTAGTGGGGTCTAGTAGGGTATTGAAATCACCCGTGGCGATCACTTTGGCGTGAGGATGTAATGCCAAAAATCTAATAAGTTGCATCACACTTGTGGATTCATAGGGGGGGGGAATGTATATATTTGCCAGAACGTACTCTTCATGGTATATTAATGCATGTACAAATATATATCTTCCCCGTGGGTCCGACTTAATAGATAGCAACTGGAATGGGACTTGTTTAGAAATCAAAGTGGCGACCCCTGAAGAGTACGAGTTATATGTCGCATGGTAATGCCATCCCACCCATGGCTTTTTAAGGGCTATTATTCTGCTGCCCTCCAGGTGCGTTTCTTGTAACATTATGACGTCCGCAGCTTTCTGCTTCACATAATTTAATACAAGTCTACGCTTAATGGGGTCGTTAAGGCCCCGGACGTTCCAACTTAAGATTTTTAACGTCATGGTGGGTACCATAGTCTGGGAGAGCCTTCTTGTGATTTCCCTTGTAGCATATTAACAAAGAAATACCTGAACATTTAGCAAATATACAGTTACAAACATGTACTGCGTTCCCTTCCCTTTCCCTCCCCTTCTACCCATAACCCAACTGTAGGTAGAAATAGTCCCTTAACTGAAGGTTAAACTATGGGGGTGTTAACGCAACCGCTCTTTTGTTTTGAGCTGTGAGAGTTACGCTTCCACAGGCGCCCAAGTGCCCGCGCCCTCAAAATTCCATCAGGATATGTATAGTCAGTAGGCCACATATATTATGTTTTAGGTCTTAGTCTTAAGGCAAGTGGTGCTTTTAAGGGAAAAAAAGTCTTACCCATTCGGATACGGTGTAACTGCTTCCCGCTTCTATGCCGCACCTGCAATGAGGCCCTTAGGCGATTAAGTCGGTGAGTCCGAGAAGTTTGTGCAGCAAATGTTCCTCGGTGCTCGGTTCTCTATAAGGAGACGAGCTGCGCGTGACTCAGTATCCTCAGAATCTTGTTGGGAGAGAATATTCCAAAAAGAACCCCGAGGGTTCGCAATAAAAATGGTAAAGAAAACAAAAGAAACCCAAGTAAATAGAACACTGGAACTTGAAGCTTGTAGCTTGCCATACTGGTTAGAGTGTGATGATTTGGGTGTCCTCTTATTCTGCCTCAGCTCCCCGCTTCGCTTTACAGTCCAGCCAATCTCCCAGGTCTTTTGGTGTGGTGAAAAAGTGCGTGGCTCCATCTGCTATAACTCTCATCCTCGCCGGATATAGCATTGCATATTGGATGTTCTGTTGTCTCATTCGTTTCTTGCTTTCAATAAACTGGGCACGTTGTTTCTGCACCTCCGCTGAAAAATCGGCATAGATGGAGATTGTGCTGTCTTGAAAAGTAATCGAGCCTTAAAACTGGTGTGTTTAAATCAGAAACACAACTATAGTTTATATAGACAAGCTGCTGTGTAGCCATGGGGGCAGCCATTCAAAGATGAAAAGGAGAAAAAGGCACAGGATACATAATCTTATCTGTTATCTACTATGTATCCGGTGCTTGAATGGCTGCCCCCATGGCTACCGGGCAGCTTGTTTATATAAACTATAGTTGTGTTTCTGATGCAAACATACCAGTTGTACCAGTGCTGGACAGCAGTACATTATATTGTTATTCCTTTAAACCACTTTCATTTTTTGGTGTTACTGTTCCTTTAAATACAGGTATTGGATCTGTTATCTAGAAACCTGTTATCCAGAAAGCTCAGCATTCCAGGAAGGCCATCTTCAATAGACTCAATTTTAACAAAATAATTAACATTTTAAAGAAATAGGTTTTTTTTTCTCTATAATAATAAAACAGTACCTTGTACATGTTCACAACGAAAATCGAATTAATCCTTGCGGGATACAAAACAAGCCTATTGGGTTTAATTCAATTTGAAATGATTCCTTAATCGACTTCAAGTATGGCAATCCAAATTGCGGAAAGATCCATTATCTGGAAATCCCCAGTTCCTGAGCATTATGGATAACAGTTCCTATACCTGTAATTAAAGTAATAATTGCAGTTTTATACAATAAAAGGTAACCACATGGGTTTGTATAAAATGCTACTTTATACAAGATAGTTTTCTTTTATAGAATAAACATCAGTATAGAATTACACATTTTGTAGAAGACTTTGGTACAGATATGCACATTTTTTTACAGTATGCTAAAGGTCAGAAGAAAGAATTCATACTAATAAGCTGTGCTTGCCTATAGCAAATCATAAAAAGATGAGGGTGGTGCTTTAAATGATTGTCTGTTACCTTCTGTGAAGAGCAGCTGAGGAATTCCTGAGGAAGCAACAAATCATCCTAAAAAACATGTATGGACAGACATATCTGAAAACACTTCCCATATGCCCAGGAAACACGAGACGGCATAAACCAGAGCAACCATAAGCAGGGAAAGTCATTAATGTTCGATCATTTTCTAAACTAAAGGCCAGTAAGAATATAACAGAACAGAATGTCTGTGAGTTTTATGTAAAATTGGGCTTTCTATGAGTTTTTCATACTGACACATTTTGTATATATTTTTGTCTGATTTCAGTAAAATGTGGTGCTTTTAGATGTGAGAAAAGGCTTCATGTGCTAGACTCTGGGAGAAATGCTATATATTTGTGTTTAACCCCAGTAATACCATGTGCTTTTATTTGTTATGGCTGGGATTTTTTTTCACATTTGACTTTCCATCTGTCAAAACAGGATTCCCAGTGCACTTTGCATATGGAAAATATATTTCTATAGATATGAATATACAAAAGTATGTATGTGATGGGGTGTTAAACCCTTTCTCATGAAACAGGAAAAATACAAACACAAACATATATAAAGGGGCAGATGCATCAAGGGTCGAATATCGAGGGTTAATTAACCCTCGATATTCGACTGGGAATGAAAATCCTTCAACTTTGAATATCGAAGTCGAAGGATTTTGCGCAAAAACTGTGATCGAACGATCGGAGGAATAATCGTTCGATCGAACGATTAAATCCTTCGAATCGAACAATTTTAATCCAACGATCGAAGGATTATCCTTCGACCAAAAAAAGATAACCAAGCCTAACATTGACTTCGGTAGCTTTTAGGTGGCGAACTAGGGGGTCGAAGTTTTTTTTTAAAGAGACAGTACTTCGACTATTGAATGGTCGAATAGTCGAACGATTTTTAGTTTGAATCCTTCGATTCGAATTCGAAGTTGTAGTCGAAGGTCGAAGTAGCCCAAAAAACACTTAGAAATTCAAAGTTTTTTTTACATGGAATCCTTCACTCTAAGTTAATGAATTGGCCCCAAAGTATATATATATACTCCATATATATTCAATAGTTTTCTCGCTGGGTGCTGATGACGGCTCTATGTGAGTCGAAACGCGTTGATGCACCATGCACGAATAAATACACTTTGAAATATACTTGATGGTCAATGCCGTGAGTGCTTTCCAGTCATCCCACTGATATTATATAAAATTAAATTTGAAAAAAAAAAACATTTGGTTGAGAAGACTCTTTTCTACTTTGTATGCAAGGAATCCAGGATGGCTTCTAATATTAGTGTTCCATGAAAATGAAAATATTAGGAGCGATACTGGGTTTCATTCACAGAATTGTTTCTGCTATAGAAATAAGCACATTTGCATTCACATGCACATTGGTGCATGAATTTGGTTCAGGAAAGAAAGCAGACTGTCAGCACCCAGAATGTTGTCTTATAAATGCTCCTACTAACACAGTACGGTATGATTATTTTTGTTATGTTAGTGGTTCTAAAGCTATACTGAAAAATATTGCATAATTGTTCCAGTTCACCAAAAATTTACAAAATTATTATGTGATTAAGGCTTGTGATTGTCTTATATGCAAGCCATCTCTTAGCAGCCTCATAATAGTCAAGATTGCCATCTTCTAGGTGCTTTAATTTAGAAACTTTAACTTCAGATCAAGTTCCTGTTCTTGGCAACTGTTCCATTTGTCCAACATTCTAGGTCCTATACCACCAAATCTAGTTCCTGGTCTTGGCAATTATTCCAGTTGTCAAAAATTTCAGGTTCATTAGCAAATGAGGAGAAAAATCCTACACAAATAAATATGTTAGTTCTTCTCTGTTAAGGCAAACTGTATTTTTACCCTTTAAAAAATATGATGAGCAGCAGGTGCTTGTACTAGGCAAAATTCAGAAAATGCTATGTCACATCAAAGACTACTGCGACTGAGTATCTAGATAGCTGATGGCTGATAAATTCTTGCTGTGATACCCACTGCAGTTTTCTCTGTGATAGATCTGTAGTTGAGAAGCAGATGGAAGTATCCCAACTGAATATGTCTTATAGCATATAATATGTCCCTTTTAATTCTTTAATTCTTGTATATACTGTACCTAACTGATCCTGATGCTGGAGTGCAACTCATCCTTTGGTTGAGTCCTTAGGGTACAAAGGGGGATAGAGGAGTCAGCTGTACCTCAATGAAGGATCTTCCCATTTAGAATACAAATTAGCCTTGATCTGTCAAACATGGCTTGTATAGGGCAAGGAAAGCATAAGGAAGGAAGATATTTCTGCCCAACTGTATATTCACCTAAAAGTACAACATAACAGAATAAACTGTGTACTTTGTGGATCTACAATTTATCAATAATGATATACTTTTATAAATGTGTGCTGTTGAATCAACATTATTGGCAATAATACTGGCCAGTTTTTTCAAGTGTGGGGTAAGGAACACATTTAATTTAAAGTATTATAAAACTGCTCCCTAAATGAAAGTTCTAGTCTGGCTGTTGCATGACTGACTGAATGAATATGTTCTGGAAAGTTGAAAATCGCCCAACAATTTTTCAACTTAAATCATAGCATTGCTATCCTATCAGCTGCTTTTGCCTTTCATCCCATTGGCAAAGCTCTATGTAAGTTTCATCATCTTGCATTTATGCAAACCCCCTTATGCCTTTGCTTCTTAGACCAGTAAGCCATTTCAGGTAAAAAAGCACAATACTGCAGTCTACAACTGTATCTGCTACATTATGAATAGCTTGGAGCAGTGTGTTCGTTCTACACCGGGATGTATTTCACATTCTTTTAATCTTTCAGTAGTTCCAAGAATAAAGTCAAAACTCCTGAATTATTACAAATGGCATTTTAGTGTATAATTCAAGGTAATAAAATCACTGCCTTTCAAAGGTTTGGATCGTCTAATCATGTTTTATTTAATAACATCTTACAAAGGTTATATTACCGGCCAGGGCAGTAACTAGGCCTGCATGCCTGTGGGAAGCTTTAACATATATATTGACCTTTATCATATTTTATTTTTTATTTAGTATGTGCAAGATCTATCTACATGGACCCTCACTGCACATTCTTCTAGCATTTTAATACATTTAAAAAAAAAAATAACATTATTTTTTTTGTTGGGTAATATACAGAAGGTTTTGGTTGCAGTTGTAAAAGTTTATGATATACATGCTTCCTAAATGTGGGAATTCTGGGATGTTTAATAACAGCACCAAATGGATCTCACTCAGCTTGAACTTAAAGTATTGATATATTTAGGATCCCTACAATGAGCAGTTTACAGTATATGTCCAGTCTTGAACTAAAGTGATTGAGTAAGGGTCAAGATTAATGATTGAATATGGGCTTAATAGGAAATATTGTACAGCATAATAAATAAGAAGGTTTTAGGCTGGAGCAACAAGTATCTAAAGGGACTACATCAAATATAAACAACTGTAGCTTGCTCAAGAATTAAGAAAGCTACAATGAACCCATGTATACTGACATTATATGATGGTCCAGATATTTCGCTATTACAGGTATGGGATCCATTATTCAAAAACTCCATTATCAGGAAATTATGGATAGGCTGTCTCCAACAGACCAAAAATATTTCCTTTTTTCCCTGAAATAATAAAACAGTATCTTGTACTTGATCCAAACTAAGATATAATTAATCCTCATTGAAATCAAAAAACAGCCTATTGGGTTTAATTAATGTTTACATGATTTTCTAGTAAGGTATATGGAAATATCCATTATCTGGAAAGCCCCAGGTCCCAAGCATTCAGATAACAGGTCCCATACCTGCATAATAATCATATCTCTTATTTTAGCTTTCTTTTTTTCTTGCAAAAGGCTTGTTCTACATTTGCCACCTAACGTGGCCTTGTATGTGAACACAGTAAGGAAGGATGCCATTAAAAAAATATCCAGACATACTGCAATCAATTGTATCCTGGCCTGAAATGTGTTGCATAAGTATTCAAAAGTAGCATCTGTAGCCCTTACAGAGCATTTGTTTTTTTAGATGGAGTCAGCGTCCCCTATTTAAAAAGCTGGAAAGAGTCAGAAGAAGAAGAAGGCAAATAATTAAAAAAAACTATAAATAATAAATAATGAAGACTAATTGAAATGTTGCTTAGAATTGGCTTTTCTATAAGATGCTAAAAGTTCACTAAAAGGTGACCCACTCCTTTAACATCAAGGGCCTATCTATTAAACCACAATTTTTCTGGTCGAGTTTTTAAAGGGGAAAAACTTTCATTTTTCAATGAAAAGCTGCTTAAAAATCAATTTCAAAAATACTCCAGCTAAAACCTGTCAAAGAAATGTAAAACTCAATGGCAGATGGTCCCTTTAAGAACTGGAAGATGTTTTTTTGCCTTTATGATTCTTGATAGTTTCGGGCTGTTTGACTCTGTTTTTTGTTCGGTAATCCAATAAATTCTAGTTGTTGAGGCATAATTAGATTGAATCGAGTTTTCTGGGTGACAATTCAAAAAAGTCTCATGATTCGAATTGTTTCACGATTTTGGCTCGACTTTTTTCCCGCACCGTCATTTTCGATTAGATGTATTACATTTATTAGATTTGGTAAATTAAGGCGATCCAAGTTTGGACACATTTTTTTTCATTATAGTGGGAAAAAGTCAAGTTTTAGTAAGAACCCCCCTAAATGTTGTGTTATTACAGAGAAAAAGGAAAATTTGTCAAACCTGAAAACAATTTACTTGGCCTTATGATACATGTTGTTATCTTATTTTCTGGATAATGGATTTCAAAAAGTGTAGCCCTGCATGTTTCTTGGAAACAAAATTTACTGACTTGTTTCTATTGAAATGCCATTCACTGCAACAGTGAGATTAGTAATACTGTGAATGAGGGGACTACAGCTTTCAGGAGAGTTGGTGAGAGGAAGGGCATATAAGGAGAGAGAGAGACTGAACCAGAAGACCTAAAATCTATTCGGAACCATTTTAAAATACCAGCTGTACAATTAGGGGCACATTTACTATTGGTCGAATATCGAGGGTTAATTAACCCTCAATATTCGGGCGTCAAAGTAAAATCCTTCGACTTCGAATATCGAAGTTGAAGGATTTACCGCAATCCGTTTGTTCGAACGATCGTAGGAAAAAATTGTTCGATCGAACGATTAAATCCTTCGAATCGAACAATTCGAAGGATTTTAATCCATCGATTGAACGATTTCCCTTCGATTGAACATTGTACCTCGGTAGGTTTTAGGTGGCAAAGTAGGTGGTCGAAGTTTTTTTTAAAGAGACAGTACTTCGACACTATTGAATGGTTGAATGGTCGAATAGTCGAACGGAATTCGAAGATTTTTTCATTCTAATCCTTCACTCGAGCTAAGTAAATGTGCCCCTTAGAGTTTAGAAGTGAGATAAAGGAAAGCCCTGGAGCTATAAACCCAGGGGCTGCATGACAAGGGATCTGAATGACCAGCAGCCAAATTACACTGGTTTATATTTAGAGATTGGCAGAATCAGATGTAGCTGTGATTGGGTGAAAAGGAATGAGTTAAGGCAGGGAAAAGCCGGGGGGGGGGTGGAAAAATAGAGGGAAGTGATGTCAGGGGAAGAAGCAGTTCAATCTTCTGAGCAGGTAGAAACATCCCACCCCACCCCTTTTTTTGCATATTTTGTAAAATGTCAGGAGTTTCTTTTCTTTGTGTTCTCATATTATCTATTAATAACCTAGGGGCAGATTTATCATATAGGTCCATTTTCAATCAAACAGGTCAGTTTCCAATCGAATTTGAATCATATGAATCAAAGTTACTGCGCATTCAATCAAATTCGATTCAAAGTTTTTCCAAAAAAACCCTTTGGTTTTTCAAAGTCCATCAATTGACTCAGATAGGTTCTAGAAGGTCCCCCGTAGATTAAAACAGCAATTCGGCAGGTTTTAGATGGCAAATGGTCAAAGTTGAATTTTTAAAGAGACAGTACATGATAAATTTCGATATTCGGATTTTCTAATTTTTTTCAAATTCTAGTTGAATTTGGACTATTCCCTAATCGAAGTACATAATAATTAGCTCGAAATTCAATTTTTTTTTAATTTGAATTTTCACTTTGACCTTTATTAAATCTGCCCTGCTAATGTGGATGCTATCCTGTATGCACTGCATGCACTGTTATATTGTGGTTTCAGTATGGTTAAACAGTAAATAATATTGTCTTGGGGTGACTCTGGCAAGGTTCTATTATTTTTTATAAAATTAATAAGTGCTGTGGCCATTTACCCCAATTTTGGCTCCTGGTGTTTTATTAAGGTATGTAACAATGGGGTTCAGTAGTATGGTTGAAAGTGAAGGGTCAATTGAGTTCCCTTGTCAGTGACCTGCAAGCAAGCTGTTAAGTATAGAATTGTCCTGCTTCACACCCCAGTAGCAAGTGTGCAGCAATAATGGGAAACAGGTTGTTATATCAACAGCAACACTGGGGTGGACTGTACAAAATAGTACCATCAGACAAAGTGGCAAATTCACTAAAGGGGGAAGTGGCCGTTGATAGTGAAAATTCATCCACAGGGATATCGCCAATTAACAGGCGTAGAGGACAATTCGCTAACGAAAGAGTACATCGCTAGTGAAGTTTTGCGCCCTTTTGCCAGGCGAATTTTCACTCAGGCAAATGTCACTGATATCAAATTATTGATATAAAGTAGGAAGCACAGAATTGACAAGAATATTATTGTACCATGTACCTGTGTAGACAATGATAGATGTGCCTTATTCTAATAATTAGAAGAGGTGTCAATATACTTTTGGCCATATAGTATATTTCAAATTGTATCGAGTCCCTATCATGGCTTAATTCACAAATCTAGGACAAAAGATGTTTTTTACTTCGAAAATTAGTAATGATCACTGTATTCTAGTTCTACTTTTACTTTAGACTGAGGAATGATATGTGCTTATGCGATAGGGGCAGTATTCCTTCATTTTAACATTAGTTCAATGAATAGGGCTTGTACGTTTTGCCTGTTGCGTTTTTTTTAAGATATGTATGACTATTGTTATTTTTTGCGCTAAACGGCAAATTCTGAAGTTCAAATTAAAGTCCCATTCTACTTTTCTGTTCCTACAAGAAAAATCAATAGTAATTACCAGACCACTGAGAAACCCTTTATATATTGGACTGATCCCTAACTCAAAACAGACAAAAGTGTAAAGGTGGGGTTTGTTTATACATAGGGCTTCTCCATGTTTTGCTGATTACTTTCCACTTTAGAACTTGCCATACATACTGTTTTTCATCATTAAAGCAATGGGCAAAAAACTATGCTCTGCATAAACTATATTTAAGAAACCAGCGTTAAAAAGTGAGTATACTGCCCTTTTTATAAAAAAAACAGCAACAATGCAATTAGCACTGAACATAATTTTTAAAACAAAATCCGAGTTTATAGTGTTAACTGCATTGGTTTTCAGTTAAGTTTGTGGGTTGCAGGCAGAGAGTACAGTTTATTATAAATGAGAGTGAATATAAATATGCAAAGCATAGAACATGCTCTGCTACCTTTTAGCCTAACTATAGGCAGCAGTGCTGAAATACAGCTTTTCACAGCAAAGTTAATAAAACTGTGGATTTAGGCACACTTAATGCAGGATACATCCAAATTTAACATTCCAAGGTTTGTTAACTATCGTAGACATGATTTTAAAATGTGATAATGCAGGGTGAGTCATCCTGAGCTGGATTATGTGATTCTTAAAATGAAATAGAAAACCAAGAACCCACTTTCACATTGCAAACTCCTTAAACTCAGCCTGCTGGCAATGAATTCTGAAGAATCGTTACTCCTGTGTCTAGTGTTGTGAAATTTCTGCATAATATGCACATCATTATGGAGGCTTTGTATACTTCCGAACAGATGACAACCTTATCGGCTGAATATAAACATTAGATTTCATATTTAATTTGTTTTTCTTCCTGAAACGGGCATGGTAACCACACCAACAATAATATTCCATATTCCCCATCTCAAGTCCAATAAATGTTTATTGTGAAACCGAGAAGAGATATCTAAGCCATTATCTGAATGTTTTTCATCCTCAATTCTCTATACCAGTGGTCCCCAACCAGTAGCTCGTGAGCAACATGTTGCTCTCCAGCCCCTTGGATGTTGCTCCCAGTGGCCTCAAAGCAGGTACTAATTTTTGAGTTCCTAGCTTGGAGGCAAGTTTTGGTTGTATAAAAACCAGATGTACTGCCAAACAGAACCTCAATGTAGGGTGACAATCCACATAGGGGCTACTAAATGGCCAATCAGAGCCCTTATTTGGTACCCCAAGAACATTTTTCATGCTAGTGTTGCTCCCCAACTCCTTTTACTTCTGAATGTTGCTCACAGGTTCAAAAGGTTGGGGATCCCTGCTCTATACCAATGCGTTGTTAAGAGAATCAGTGACCCTAGCAACAACAGATGCCTGAATATTGCAAGGTGGAGGCAACACAACAAAAAAATATAAATACTAAATATAGGATCTATTATCCAAAAACCTGTTATCCAGGTAGCTCTGAATTAAATTAAGGGGAGGTCATCTCCCATGGTCTACATTTAAATTAATAAATTCAAAATGTTTTCACTTTCTTTTTCTCTGTAATATTAAAACAGTACCTTGTACTTGATCCCAGCTCATATATTATTAATCCTTATTGGTGGTAAAACAATTCTGTTGGGTTTAATTACTGTTTAAATGAAACTTATAAACTTAAGGTATGGAGATTAGTGATGGGCGAATTTCTCCCATTTTGCTTCCCCAAAATGTGCGAGACGGCAAAAATTAACAAAAAATTTGTGAAACTTGACACTTGCGTCAGTTTTGACACCGGCATTAACGGTAAATAGTGTTTACGCATGTCGATTTTGACACAATCGACTTTTTGGACGCGCGTCCAAAATTTTCTATTCGCCGCCGGCGAAATGTGGAAATTCACAGTGAATTTGTGCCAGCTAAATTTATTTGCCCATCACTAATGGAGATCCAAATTGCAGAATGACCTCATATCTGGAAATCTGCATTCTGGATAATGTTCCCATACCTGAATAAAATGAATAATAAAAACATATTGCACAAAATATTTCAAGAGGACAAAAAATTTAGGCATTTGCTAAGAAGCGCTCACCCAATTTAAAAACCATTTAAGGGGCTGTACCTGCTTTCCGTAGGTGAAGAGTCCAAGAAATTTTGTAATTGACTTCTCACTTCTCAGTAAATACCTCACAAAAAGTAATGAAACAGCTAGAAGAAGCGTGCGTCCATTAAAGTTAAGCAGGCCAAGCAACAAATCTGGTGCAGGGTACATATGTTGGTTTGCCATTAACAAAGAACTTTTTTAGGATAGCGTGTTTTTAAAATATACCTCAATATTCTAGCTGTCATATACATCATTTTTAGTGATGGGCAAATTTCTCCTGTTTCGCTGAAAAATTTGCGAATTTCCCACAAAATTCGCTAACCGGCGAAAAATCGTAAAATCAGAAAGTTCACAAAAAAATCGTGAAATTCGAAAGTTTTCACAGAAAAATCGCGCCATTCGAACGTTTTCACAAAAAAACTAGACATTCAAACTTTTTTGCGAAAAAATCGAGCAATTGGAATGGTTTCACTTAAAATCTAGCAAATCGAAAGTTTTCACACAAAAAATTGAGCAATTAGAAAGTTTTCTCACGAAAAAATAGAGCAATTCGAACGTTTTCACGAAAATAGATCGAGCAATTGGAACGTAGCAATTCCAATGTTTTCATGGAAAAATTGTGAAAATCGGAAATTGACGCGAATTTTCATGGGCGATTCACAAATTTATTCCCCGGTGGCGAAATGCGGAAATTCACAGCTGACTCGTGCCAGGCGAATTTATTCGCCCATCAGTAATCATTTTCCAATAAACATTATTTTTGGCCAGAGGACAATTTCATATCTGTGCAGATAGCTCTTTAGATGCACCAGGGGTTAATCCAAGGCTAGGGAATCAGAAAAAATAACCTTAAAATAAGAATAAAACATAACAAAGAGTAATAGTTACAAGGTAGTTCTTTTTCATCAGATAGCCCATGGCAAAGAAAGGAACCTTAAAAGATAATTAGAAGAGCTTAGTGAGAGATTAGTTTGAACTGGTCACATCCCCCTTTCAGCACCTGTGATAACATTTCAGTTCTTGATTATACAGCATAAGGTAGTGCTGTTAACACCAATTTGTTCATTAATCTGTCAGGACTAAGTGTCAATCATCTGCTGGACAATTTCTGATGCAAACATATTATTATATTGAACGCAGCAACTTGCTTCAACAAGCCTGGCCCCTAAAAGAAACAATAGTCATAGGCTTTCAGATATTTTACTTTAAAGGGGTGGTTCACCTTCAAGTTAACATTTAGAATGTTATAGCATGGCCATTACTGAGCAACTTTTCAGTTGGTCTTGATTATTTATTTTTTAATTTTTTTATATAGGTCACTGACCCCATTTAAACAACAAATGCTCTGAAAGGCTACAAATATATTGCTACTGCAACCAGATAGGCTAACTGAAATTGCAAACTGGAGAGCTGCTGAATAAAAAGCTAAATAACTCAAAAACCGCAAATAATAAAAAATGAAAACCAATTGCAAATTGTCTCAGAATACCACTCTTTACTTCATACAAAAAGTTAATTCAAAGGTGAATGACCCCCATTAAAAGCCCACTTTGTGACCTAAAAGTTTTCAGGCTCCACCTTGCTTGTAAAACAACATTTTCATCAGAAGAGTGACCATACTATAGATAAGTGATCAAGCAAGAAAACGAGCCTTTGGCTAGGGCTACACCATATGGGGAACAACAACAGAAATTGTGAGTTTACTCCAAAAAATCAACCAAAAAGTGATTAAAAGTTCAAAAACATTTCTTAGGACATCACATGTTTCGTGCCTGTTGGGGCACTTACTCAAAGGCTCTCGGATATCTTCCTGCAGAGCAATGCAGGCCAAGAATCCTCAAGAATCCAAAACTTTTTTGAATGCTGTTCTTATGCCTCAAGTTAAATTACCCAGCTCCCTTTGAGCACAACCACCATTACATCCTTGTTTTCTCTCCCCCTATATGTTTTAAAATCAAAGCCTTTGTCTGCAGATGATCACCTTACCAATAAAATGGCTAATAATCTTGTTCTGTAGAACACACCATAGAGCCGTATAAATGTCACTGCTTTAAGTTAATTCGATCTAATCTGTGCTGGTGCTGCTTTTTTCTTTATATAAGCTTAGCTGAACACATAAAATATAGGTGTGCAGGTGCAAGGGCTTATGTCAAACCAGGCTTAAAGATACAGTATATATACACTGCTTGGCCAAAAGTATCAGGAAATCCCTTCTAATTACTGGAATTAATTATTTAAACTATAGTATTTAGGAACACAATGCTGCATGAATGCTCACATTTATACAAATTAGATTTTTAGCTTTGATATTTGGCTACAGAATATTTAAGTTCACCAGTGTAGTCTACAGTCCCATCAAGGCAAATATACTTCTATCTGCATGTTATCTACCTTTTATCCTACCTCTCCCAGTAAGCACTGAAGATATCCAGGTTGGGATAGAAATGTAGCATTATTAATAAAAGATGTAGAGATGAATATAACAAAAATAGAACAACTGTAAACAATAACAGTTATGGTCAATCATATATAACCTACAACTTACAGTATAAGTTAAAAAAAAAAACAGTGGTGACCAGGGCCCCTTCTAAGTAAAAAAAAAACATTGGTGGCCTGGGTCCCCATAAAAATGTTTTAAAAACATTGGTGGGGTTTAAAAAAAAAAAAAATACATTGGTGTTCATTGTAACTTACTTTTACCATTCTCCTCTACTTAGGCTCTATTTGATGACTTTCGGCTTTCTCCTCTTCTTCGACTCCTTTCTGTGGCTTCAAGTGGGGCCCTGCTAATCCGAGTAGTGCAGCACAGCTGGGCCACACCGGCCCGATACCGTTGTCCCCACTGCGCCTGCCAATGGCAGCCGTGCATCCACCACATTCAAAAGCAGTAATTACCTGACCACATTCTTCTCAATGGGGACTTCTTACACTGAAAAAACAGTATATAATATATTTTATATACCGACCGATAGATTGCTTTCTTCTTCCCCGACATCTGTCCTTAATTTTCAACCAGAATTACCCAGCAAATCATCTGTTAACTAACTGTAGTCATAGCCCAGTGTTTTTTAAGCTTTAAGCAGACCCGGCAGTGCTGCACTTCCCAGATTAGCCAGGCCTCCAAAAGTCGAAAGGAGCTGGAGACTGGTGAAACTGCCGAAAGCCACTAAATGGAACGAAGCTGCAGAATTGAGCCGAAACCGCCAAATGGAGCCAAAGAAGAGAAATCGAGAATGAAGAAGACCTTTAAAGGTAAATTCCATGAACACCAATTGTCTTTTTTTTTTTTTACTTTTATGGAGGATCCTGGCCATCAATGTTTTTTTTAAAAGTTTTATAGGTGACCCTGTCCACCATATTTATTTTTTTAACTTGAAAGGGGTCCATGGACACCAATGTTTTTTTTTTAACTTGTGGGGGGCCCATGCCACCAATATTGTTTTTAAACTTGTAAAGAGGGCTGGTCACCAATGGCTTTTTATAACTAGTGACCAGGTGGCCCAGAAAATTCTGATGCTGGCCCTGACTGTATGCAATCATTTCTCTTATTTTTTTTCTCACCTGTTTTCTAACTGGTCATTTGACCTTCTAGGCTGTCTGGGGGAAATCACCAAAAAAAAACCTGTTAAAGCAATCTGGAGATAAATTAGATTTTTTGATTTGGTAAAATATTTGTTTATGCCTGAATATCATTAAATCATTAAACATAATCCTTTGAATGCCAATATTTTTTTTTTCCGTTTTACTCCACTACATGTCAAAATGTTAAAGTGTGCTGAGCAAAACTGTCATATTTATGAAATGGACCAATGCTTTTGTGAATTTAACATTTAACATTTTTTACTCCAATTTCAGTTTCCTCCACTTTTGTGAATTCCCCTCTAGGTGAGAAAGAGGTGAGGCTTCCTAGAAATCTGAATTTATAACATATTGCACTAACAACCCTTTACAGGTTGCTTACATGTTATGCTGGGGGTGTTTTAGCTTCTGTAAAAAATTACCTTTTTGCTAGATTGTTCTTTGATCACAATTGTTCCATGCTCCAAAGAACAGGGCTCTAAAGATGTTTAGATCTAAAGAAAAGGCACAAAAAGGTAACTAATAAGTATATTTTATACAATATCAGTGTAAAAGGGAGATGGAATGTACCTAATAGGGGTAATATAGTTTTCACTGTACCCTGCACAATTCATATAATATCCATATCCTGTATGGCTTGTTAGCAGCTCTCTAGCAGCTCATTCCTTTAATCAGATGAAAAATACCTTATACATACTACAAAGAAAAAATACAAAGCCTTCAAAACTAAAGGAGTGTGTTTTCTGTGTTGCATACATCAATTATTGACCAATGCAGGAGGTAACAACACCATACATTGATTGCATAATTTTATAACACTTTTTAGAGGGTTGTATTTGGAGGTTGACTATAGATTCATTCTTTTCCTTTCCTTTTTCCTTTCCTTTTTCCTTTCCTTTTTCTCTTTCTTTACACTTTAAATTTTTTCATTATCTTTTTATTTCTTGTTTTTATTAAAATACTAACATTTAAATATAGAAAAAATAATGAAGACCCCAGACATTATGGGGTAAATGTAGGGGGCCTTGACCAGCCTTAGAAAGCAGGGAGGACAAGTTTAGCTTAAGAGAGGGTGAAGGGATAGGGGCTGTGGAACGGACTATCATGTGATGCAGGGAGACCTGTACCTGATCCACCTCAATCAAATAAAGCAGTGCCTCCCCTGAGTGACAGAGACAGAGAGGAACCAATTACACAATATCCTTGATCTTAGGACTACAAAAGCACACACATTTAAGTAAGTTACTGTACATTTTAGAATAACACATTGTTAGAGTTGCTATAAAGGGTATGTAAAGGCAAAAAAATAAAATCCCATTTTTACTTTCTTTAATGAAAAAGAAACCTATCTCCAATATACTTTAATTAAAAAATGTGTACCGTTTTTATCAGAAACTTGACTGTATGCAGTGAAATTCTCCCATCATTTACTGCTGTGGATAGAAATTGTCAGACGGTCCCTAACTGCTGAGCAGGGAAACAATCATACTTATGAACAGCAGGGGGAGCCCCTGCCTTACTTTCCAGCCATGCAGAACTCAAGCAGCTTTGTTTATGACGATCCCTAAGCAGCCCAGACCACACTGAGCATGTGCACAGTCTTAGTCTTGCAAAGATGTTTAACAAAGTTACAAGATGGTGACCCCCTGTAGCCAACTTTGAAAGCATAAATTATTTGTTTGATTAGGCTTGTGGTGCAGTAAGTTCATGTTTATATTTAGTATACAAAATACTACATTTCTAGCCTTATTCTATTTTAGACTTTACATGCCCTTTAAAGTGATAACAAAACTACTTTTTAATGTAAATTAAAGGTCCCTCCCTGTAGGTCATGTTGACTATTTTTTACTGATAGGTTTGCTTTTTTAAGTAAATGTTACTTGAAGGTCCTAAACTTGTCTCTCTTTCACTGTTTCAGTGAATCCAATAAAAAAGACCTATTAATTATCTTGGTTGTTTTCCCATTTTAGAGCCCCAGCCACACATCTCTACTGTATGTGGAAATCCTTGGTTTTGAATTTCCCCAGCTGCATGCATTCACAGTGAGCACTCAATGAAATCCTAGGTGTTTTGGGTGCGTGTGCAGTGATGTAAATTGGCTACAGATATGCGCTTCTTAATTCCCTCCAGGATACACAAACGGTGAATGGGTTGACGGTCATGTTAGTGTGGTCTCGCTGAAATGGATGCAAATATTGCTCTTACTGTGATGTTTCTTTAAACATACTTGCATCCAAACATTCTTCCTGTACCTCTGTATAGTTTCAATAAGTGTAGCCCTTGTAGCCATCCTACCTGTTGTTGAATTTTGTGCCCCTATTGGTGCCGTAGAACCCACTAAAGGTTGCATTAGTCGTCTCTGCCAACTTCAGAAAAAGTATCATTTGCAGACATTACTGTATCAGAAAATGTTAACAGAAGCTTACATCATATTTCCCACCATACTCACACGTATTTGAATTTATTTTGACACTTTAGGCACAATTGCAACTTTGCATCTAGTAATTATAGTTTATAATTATACATGTGATGCAGGGAGACCTGTACAGTATCTAATATATATATAATAAGAGTAAATTGTGACTGCTCTCTTTATTCTTTAGCAAAGAAGTACATAAAGCAGTTTATTTATTTTCAAATATATATCAAATGGTATTTGAAAAAAATTATTTTTGTATAGTTTTTCCCTGCAAGAGATAATTTGACAATTGATTTTCTGCAAAAGGATATTCCACTACTTTTATTACTGTCTAATTAATTATCAGATACTCTCACAGCGTATTGCTTATGAGAAGAGTTGAAAGCTCTTGGCAGATGAATTCTATAGGTGACTCCAAAGCACGAAATTTAAGTAGAGTAATGCTCGCAGAACAAAGGACTTCAAAAAATAACTAATGTTTAAAAATCATCTAGTATCCCTTCAGGCGGTTCAATCGATGATTTGGATTTTTTTTCCAGATTCCTGAGACACCCCTGGAGGTCACCTTTTGCACACAAAAGGAAAACAGGTGTTATGAATCAGAAAAATGTGTATTTTCAAGTAATATCTGCTATTGCACAAATGATGTGCAACTTGCTTAGAGAGCTTAAGTTTAAGAGCTGAAAAAAAGTAACATGTAGTTCAAAAGAAATCTGCAGGCTGTACGTTTGCCACTAAATCTTTTTATATCGAGAATGATTTGTATTAATTGTTTTCAGGGGCATTCTTTCCCGAAGTCAGAACGGCTCTTTTAGTCCAATCTCAATTTTGAATCGGAAATCTTTTATGCAACCAAATGTTGCTCTTCAAATGATTGATCCTTTTGTATTTATCATAAATATTATTTTATGCTAGATTTGGGATATCAGAGAGAGAAAAAAACTGGACAGATGACTTACTATTAGTGATGGGCCAATTTATTTAGCAGGCGCGAATTTGTGGCGAATTTGCGCGATTCGCCGACCAGAGAATAAATTTGCGAAACACCAGTGAAAATTCACCGTCAAAAACGGGCGCAGCCGTCAAAAACGAGACGCCGGCTCCATTTCGCCCATCGCCCATCACTACTTACTATCAGTGGTTATTTTCTTAGCAAATAATAGCATAGAGGAAATTATATACAATATGTATGTACAGCATACAGTTAGGGTTGCCCCCTTTTCTGGAAAAAAATACCGTCCTTCCTATATATTTATTTTTTTTCCCTATTAATAACATTGGGATAGACCATCATTTTTTTTTCAGGCCAGGTGGCAACCCTACATACAGTGTATGATGTGCAGAGCTACCAGTAACATATGGTGCTCACTTGCACAGCAGAATTCTCAACTATAAGCAGAAGAGCATTATCAAGTTGCTTGTTTAGTAGTATTTTGTTACAGTTTCAGAGTGTCGGGTATTAAGAAGGATTTCCTCCAGAATTCGTCCGACCCCAGGGCATCCGACCACTTTAAGAATCCTAAATAGGGATGGGTGAATTTGTCCCGTTTCGTTTCCCCAAAAATTCACAGACGGGCATTAAAGTCTATGGGCGTCAACATTTTTTGACGAGCGGCAAATTTTTTTTTGACGTGCACTTTTTTTTTGACTCACGACTCACGAAGTCTATGGGCGTCATTTCTGCAGCGAAACAAGGTGAAAAAATTCGCCCATCCCTAATCCTAAAGTAGTGTTGACACTTGTAATATAGTTTCAAATACAAGAAACCATGGGGCACATTTACTAAAGACCACTTAAGGTCACCTAAGGAAATATAAAACTATGAAAGACCTTCTCAAAAAATAAAACAACTTTTTAATGAATTAATTATTAAGAAATAATTCCAAATCATATTTTATGATGTTAAGCAAAATAAACTTCACTTACACTACTGTATATCAATTATTTAATCTTGTGTCTTCACAGTCTTGGAATTCACAATCAGGCAGGCAAGCGCCATTTTGTGAACACTGTTATTAAGGCAAGCTTTATAGCCAAAATCTTGTTTATGCACCAGAATAGGGCACCTTATGCCCACGCCCATGCAGTGGCTTCAAATTAGATGGTGAGGGGGAGGGTGAATGCAGAGAGTGCAGTGACATCTAGGAAATGCAGAATGGAAAGAGAAAGTAATTTACTGTTCTGTCTCTATGCCTAAGGCATAGAGGTGGGACAGACAATATAAGATTGACAGCTGAGACTTTCAAACGTGTTTATAAAAGGTATGGATGTTTTTATTAAAAGAAGAATTCAGGTTTTCTGTTTGATTCGAAAGGTCTTTTTTTTTATAGAGCTTTTTATGTCTGGGTGAAAGGTCCCCTTTTAAGGGTCCTTTAAATAAATAGGATTGTGCATTTGCTAAGAAGATGAGGAATGATCCAATGTGAGTCCAACTAGGGGAATCAATGAGACATACAGGGGCCGATTCATTAACTTCGAGTGAAGGATTCGAAGTAAAAAAACTTCGAATTTTGAAGTGTTTTTTGGGCTACTTCGACCATCGAATGGGCTACTTCGACCTTCGACTACGACTACGACTTCGAATCGAAGGATTCGAAGTAAAAATCGTTCAACTATTCGACCATTCGATAGTCGAAGTACTGTCTCTTTAAAAAAAACTTCGACCCCCTAGTTCGGCAGATAAAAGCTACCGAAGTCAATGTTAGCCTATGGGGAAGGTCCCCATAGGCTTGCCTAAGTTTTTTTGATCGAAGGATATTCCTTCGATCATTGGATTCAAATCCTTCGAATCGTTCGATTCGAAGGATTTAATCGTTCGATCTAAGGAATAATCCTTTGATCGTACGATCGCAGAATTTGCGCGAAATCCTTCGACTTCTATATTCGAAGTCGAAGGATTTAAATTCCTAGTCGAATATCGAGGGTTAATTAACCCTCGATATTCGACCCTTGATGAATCGGCCCCACAATGTAATGCAGAATAGCAGGTTTGGGAGGAAGCATTATTACCCCTATATCATACATAGTGTACTTATCTGAAGACAGCAATCAGCATTTCACAGCTATTGAAAGATTATTATCTAAAGAAGTGTCATTAGACAAAGGAATGCTAAAGTTGAAATCAGAACAATAGTCGTGGCCTTAGGGCTAGTCCACACGGGGAGATAGCCCTGCGTTTGCGGTCGCGGCGACAAAGCGCCGCGCCAGTCGCCGCGACCGGCGCAGGCGACAGTTTTGTATGGGCGCCTATGTAAAAACGCCTGTGCTAACCACACGAGGCGATGCGCTTTTCAATAGTCGCCTGAAAAAGCCTGGCGAGGCATTTTCAGGCGACTGTTGAAAAGCGCATCGCCTCGTGTGGTTAGCACAGGCGTTTTTACATAGTCGCCCATACAAAACTGTCGCCTGCGCCGGTCGCGGCGACTGGCGCGGCGCTTTGTCGCCGCGACCGCAAACGCAAGGCTATCTCCCCGTGTGGAATAGCCCTTATACAACATGTGCTTCATATGTAACGGTTGTTTAAAGCTCCCTGGAAGAATAAAGAAGTCAAGGATGTGGGATTCAGAAAGCACTGTTACTAGATAAATACAAGTTATTCAAGAAGCTTAGAAAATAAAGAGGCCACTTGGAGTAAGGACACGTTGAATAATATGTTTCAAGCATTGATATGGGTGCGGAATTCTTGAAAGAACATAAAGATATTACTGTGGAGATGAATGGGTGATAGCCTTCCTAAAACAGTACCTATTCACATACCTCATGATGCATGCATTGAACTACCTTAATGCGAACAATGAAGGTCCTCCACCCCCTTTAACCCTCACTTATAGAACCATGAACCATGGGCAGATGCATGCAATTACTCTTTATGGTCCCTGTGGCAAACTATGCTCTCATACTGGCACAGCCTAATAATTTAGAGCCATATACTGTATTAAAACTTACAGATAGCCTGTTTCAATCTCTTTAGATTTCCTCATTGCAATATATTGGAACATGTCTTCTGAGTGGTAGAATGTGGAAAACAGTGGAGCTGAGAAACCATCATAGTTAGGGGCAGATTTATTAAAGGGATACTGTCATGGGAAAAACAATTCAAAATGAATCAGTTAATGGTGCTGATCCAGCAGAATTCTGCACTGAAATCCATTTCTCAAAAGAGCAAACAGATTTTTTAATATTCAATTTTGAAATCGGACATGGGCTAGACATATTTTCAATTTCCCAGCTGCCCCAAGTCATGTGACTTGTGCTCTGATAAACTTCAATCACTCTTTACTGCTGTACTGCAAGTTGGAGTAATATCACCCCCTACCTCCCCCCCCCCCCCCCAGCAGCCAAACAAAAGAACAATGAGAAGGTAACCAGATAGCAGCTCCCTAACACAAGATAACAGCTACCTGGCAGATCTAAGGACAACACTCAATAGTAAAAACCCGTGTCCCACTGAGACTCCTTCAGTTACATTGAGAAGGAAAAACAGCAGCCTGCCAGAAAGCATTTCTCTCCTAAAGTGCAGGCACAAGTCACATGACCAGGAGCAGCTGGGAAATTGACAAAATGTCTAGCCCCATCTCAGATTTCAAAATTGAAATTAAAAACTCTGTTTGCTCTTTTGAGAAATGGATTCAGTGCAGGATTCTGCTTGAGTAGAACTATTAACTGGTGCGTTTTGAAAAAATGTTTTCCGATGACAGGATCCCTTTAATGGTCAAATTGAAAATTCGAATTTTCACGTGTTTTTATGGTCAAAAATGTCAAATTCGACTAGGGAGTTAACCAAATTCAATTTGAGTTTTTTTAAAATTTGAATTTCATTGGAGATTTATCATACTCCGACCATTTAAGAATTCGACTATTCACCACCTAAAACCGGCTGAATTACTGTTTAAGTCAATGGGAGAGGTCCAGGGATTAATTTGGAGATGTTTGCAACCTTCCTGACATTCGAGTTTTTTGTCAGAGAAAAAACTTGAATCGAGTTTGATCGAATCCAATTAAAATTGTCCGGGTTGTTTTAATTCGTCCGACTTAAAACATTTTAATTTTATTAATAAATTTCGTTAAGTCAAACAAAAACTGTGGTACCGTGTTAGCCAGTTGCAAAAATAACATAAAAAAAACAAACAAATACAAAAAGTATTGTACAAGTGATACCTATATTGGCTAACAATAAAAATACATTGCAAGCTTTCGGAGCACCAAGGCCCCTTTGCCAGGCAAAATACAAATGAAAGATAGAAAGGCACAGCATATATTCTGTTAGATCAGTGATAGGTATTCATGGCAATAAATTAGGAAGTTACAGATAGATAGAGATCAAATGTAGAGATAATACAATGAATTAGAGTGGGTTGTAAATAGTCCAGGAGTCTGGATTCAGTCAGGTCACATAGTGTGACATGAAACCTGACCCTAAATTAAGACCCTGTCTTAATGTGTTAAATAACTCCATACATTTGAATTCATAAATCTTCCTTTCCCGTTCAGTTTTAAAGTTCCCTTTTAGAATTAAGACCTGCGTGTCTTGAAGACTGTGATTTGTCATAGATACGGTACTTCCAGCCGCACGTGACTTTAAGGGGCAGATTTATCAAGGGTCGAATTTCGAAGTAAAAAATACTTCAAAATTCGACCATCGAATTAAAATACTTAGACTTCGAATATCGAAGTCGATGGATTTTTCACCGAATTTGGCCATCAAATGATCGAAGTAAAATCGTTTGATCGAACGATTTTAGCGTATGATCGAACGATTTTACTTTGATGTGTAAAGACTTGGAAAAATGGTCTAGAGCAGTGCTGTCCAACTTCTATGGTACAGAGGGCCGGAATTTTTCTAATCTACATGGTGGAGGGCCGATAACGGAAGCCAGTGTTAGCCACTCCCTGTTTTAGGCCACACCCACTTTAAACCACACCCATGTTACCGCAAGACCATGTCCACATTAATAGCACACCAAAAAACCAAATGGTTGGTGCTCACTGCAGGGATCAGGGCCGGAACTAGGAGTAGGCAGAGTAGGTGGCTGTCTAGGGCGCCATTATTGAGGGGCACACTTTTAAGGGGATTTTTTTCGGTTTTTAATTTTTTTTTTTTTTCAAGCGTTTATTTATTAATTTGTTTCAGTAATCATGGTCATCCAGTTGGGTGGAATCCATCTCCTTCACCTTCTCCCTCTTGCCGGCAAGTAATAGCTCCTTCTGTGCGGTGCACCGCAACGTGCATACACATATAAAGGGGGCCACCAACGACGTCACTGATGTGTTGGATGACAGAGAGAGGCAGAGAGCTGGCGGCCTGCTTGGTGTGGCTCGCTCTTGCTGCTCTCAGCCTTGCACCGTTGCACTGAACTGAAGACATTCTTTCTATTACTGTGAAAGTGTGAAGCTTCCTGCTGGCACAGCCAGGTACAGATTTGGGGCCATATGTTTGCTTTTGCTGCTGAGTTGGGCGCTGGCACAGGTACATAAATACTTGGGGGCAATATGATGTGATCAGATTTATTTTTGGCTGCTGTTGGCACAAGTAAAGATTGGGGGCAATATGATGGCTGCAGGAGGGCTGTATGATGGATGGCTGCTGAGCTTGCTAGCATAGGTACAGGGGGCAGTAATGAAAAAGTGTTGTACACTTACTTGCTCTCTTTATTTAAAAACCATCATGGTAAGGAGGGAAATGGTCATGCAGGACAGGGGGCACTGAGTGAAGCTCTTGCTTAGGGTGCCAAACTGCCTTGTGCCTGCCCTGGCAAGGATGTCCAGGTCCGGACTGAGAATTAAAATAGGTCCTGACATTTCAGGTACACAGAGGCCCAATCAGCCCACATGTAGGCCCAAACAGCCCCCACCAGCCTGCTAAATACTGACTTTCTATGGGACCTTATAGTAGCCCCTCTGGCATTTGCCAGAACCCACAGATTGCCAGTCCGGGCCTAACCCCATCATATGATTAAACACTTTAGGGGCCACTAACAATAATTTTCAAATGCTAACAAACCCCCAGAACAAGTACCAAAGTATGACACACACAGGGAGCATAGGGAAGGCAGAACAGAGCAGGAGACAGGGAAACCTATCATTATAATATGTACTACATACAGTGACACAGTGCTGGTGCTCCATTAGCATTTTGTATAAAGTGTGAACAGTTGAACAATGTGGGCAGTTTCAGTCTGTGTCTCAGGTGTGAACAGTTCAGGGCTTTAGGGGTGTGAACAATAGAGGTGTCACAAGTGTGAACAATACATGGGGATCACAGTTGTGAACAATACAGGGGACTACAGTGTGAATTTGAGGTTTAAACAATGCAGGGGCCAGTTAAGATCTGTAGTGATAGCTTTTAAATTTTACATATGGTAAACAGACACAGCAGGCAGACTTTGATGTGGACGGCCATATAAAGGGGGCCACCAGTTGGACAGCCCTGGTCTAGAAGGTCCCCATAGGCTAACATAGCACTTTGGCAGGTTTAATTTGGCGAACTATTGAAGTCAAAGTTTTTTTTAAAGAGACAGTAATTTGATTATCGAATATTATAACTATTTTACTTCGAATCGAATTCTAAGTAAATTCAAAGTCGTAGTATCCTATTCGATGGTCGAAGTATCCAAAAAATTACTTTGAATATTTTTACTTAGAAAATTCCCTCAAATTCACTTCGACCCTTGATAAATCTGCCCCTAGGTGTGGCTATCAGGGGTCACTAACTCAGTCTCTCACACACCTTGCACACTGATTAGACTAACACAAAAACATCCAAAACACATTGTCAGTTTGTTCCTACTGATTCAACAAGTACTCCAGCACACCAAGGGTTAACCAGCATACAGACAGACTAGCGTTTCTATTCAGCATGCAGTGGGTAAAGGCTCACAGGTATACACTTTCAGGCTAGGTTCGCTTAGAGCACCAAAGACAAACTTGTTTAAAGTTTCTCTTTAATATTATGAAAGTTATAACAAAAGTGCAATTAACAAAAAGATATTACAAAAAAAGAGACATACATTCAATAATACAATTACAAACAGCTTATAAAATAAAAGGGAAAACATGGAAAACCTATACTTAACTCCAAAGGTATAGAATTCCTGGTCCTGGAGGCAAGGGGAAAAAATGGGATAACTTCCAGTCACAATTGGTCCTCCTAAGTAAATCCAATTCTTAGTCAGAGCTGACTATTTATCAGTGATTTCAGGTCATCAGGTAACTGTACACTCCCCCCTCCCTCAGGAATGCAAGGGGGAGTGGGCACAGAGGACACAGATTGAGTTTTTATGACCTCCTGTGAGTAGGAACTGGACCAACAATATAATGACCATAACTCCTTATAGGAACATAGGAGAGAGATGGTATTATATTCATTGGTTATTAATTCTCTCATGGATTCCATAAATACTAAACATCAATACTGTGTGACCTGCCCCTGCCCAGATATTCACATTTAATATACAGAGCTCCAAACCTAGCCATGTTTGGACTCACCTGAAACCTGAAATTACCTTGGACTCATTACCAGTTTGTTATACTGTTGGTACAACTGGTATGGGTTCTGTGAGGATAAATATGTTTTTGTGACCCTGTTACAAATGGCTGACTAAAGAGATGTGTCTGAGTTAGGTATTGGCAGAAATGTTTTTTCATGATACATTGGCCTGTTTTATTAACTATCACAGGCCTGTATCATGACACCTTCCCCTTTTAGAGTGAGCAACGCGAGATTGACTTACAGGTCATCTTCACAGCGCTCATGCTGGAAGGGTTCTGATTGGCGTGACAGGCCACCTGCATTTCTATGATTACTCCCTTTCTTGTGTTGGATAGTGAAATCATATTGTTAGAGAGTCAAACTCCACCTGAGCAATTTCCCATTGTCCCCAGCCACGCGGCTGAGCCAGCTTAGAGGGTTGTGATCTGTAATAACTGTAAAGTTGCGTCCATATAAATAAGGCTGTCATTTTTGCAAGGCCCAAACAATTGCCAGACATTCCTTCTCTATGGTGGCATAGGCTACTTCTCTTGGCAGCAGCTTTCTGCTCAGGTACAGTAAAGGATGCTCTTAGAGTGGAATGGGCTAAAAGGAGCCAACCAACCCTTCACAATGTAATAAATGCATTGTAAATACTTCTTAAAACAGAAGGTATGTACATCCTTTATACTACACACACAACTTATCATCAAAGAGCTTTGTTGAGAAAGCAAACCATCATTCTCTGGTACTGGAAATCAAGTAGATATGGTTTTTTTTAGAGGTACTAAAATAGTAAGTGCAAGTGTAAGCCTTAGTGTCGGACTGGCCCACTGGGATACCAGGAAAACTCCTGGTGGGCCCAGGTGTCAGTGGGCCTCTTGCTTCTAACCATTTGGCCTATTTTATGGTCATTCCCTTTTCCTTTGTGGAAACAAAGAGGCTTAAAAATGGAAGAATAGAGCATAGTATGTGGAGAAAAGAGACTACTAGAATGAAGAAGTTGAGTGAGGAGAGGAGGTATAATAGTTTGGAAAGTGGGCCCTCAGCCTAAAGTTTTCTGGTGGGCCCCTGGCATCCAGTCCAACACTGGTAAACCTACAGATTAACTGACTGGCATTTTGGAGGCCTTTGTATAACTAAAATGAAGTGATTTAAACAGGGTAGTGTCAGGCTCCTTATGAAGTTATGTAAGGAACAAAATAAAATGAATCATAAGCTGTGAATCTTATCTACTACCTTGAAGATTCAATAAAGATTTTGCAAATAATCACAAATGGCAAATAAGATTATTGTTCTCTGCATTGTCTGTCCACCCCACAGTTAAAGAAGTATACTGACCAAGCAAAGAGAAGTTCTGCATTCAGCTTTTATTATTATCTTGTCATGTTTTTGGTTTAAGTTTCCTTTAAGTTCCTGCTGTAAATTAGTACCCCCATAAGTTCTTAACAAGGTTGTACTGTAGATATATGAATAAATAGATGTATCTGGCTTTTAGATTGAACATTCATATATAGGAGAGGTATAAGGTAAAAATATAAGTAAAAGGAATTCTCCCCAATTTTATTCTGATTAAACTTTAGAGTGGAACCCCATAGAGTGGACAACACAACACAAAACACAAAAACTCCAATGTGGCAAATGTTAGCATAACAGCACACTTTAAATGAGGTACTTGAAAGATGTGGTACAAGTACAGGTATGGGACCTGTTATCCAGAATGCTTGGGGCCTAGGGTTTTCCGGATAACGGATCTTTTCTAACCGGCAGGATTTAAAAGCTTATATAAAGGAAGAGGTTATGTTAGAAAATGAGGGGGCAGAAGTCTTATGGATGGAGTTCTTCACCAATTGTAAAGTGTCCAGCAAATTAATTGTAGGAGTCTGCTATAGACCCCCTATTGTAAGTGAGGAGGAGGAGGCTGAGCTCCTGATGCAAAAAGAAAAGGCTGCTAGTTTGGGTAAAGTAATGATAATGGGGGTTTTTAATTACCCAGATATTGACTGGAGCAACAGTACTGCCAGATCAGTTAATGGGAACAAGTTTATAAATTTGTTGCATGGCAATTTTATGGCACATGTTGTTGAGGAGCCAACTAGAAAATAAATGTTATTCTGGATCTAGTGATCTTAAATGACCCAAAACTTATAGCAAATGTCATTGAAACCCTGGGCAATAGTGACAATAATGTTATATTAATTAAAGTCTTCTGCAAAAAACAAATCTACACTGGGGCAACAAAAAACATGAATTTCAGAAAAGCTAATTGTAGTGCCTTGAGGGCCGCCCTTCAGAGCATTGATTGTGGCATTAAGTTTTCGGCTAAAACACAGAACAGAAATGGTTGTCATTTAAAATGATATTAAATTATTACTGTGCTCAATTTATTCCCTTAAGGAGTAAATGTAGAAGCTCTAAGAATCACCCTATGTGGCTTAATATAGAAGTAAAGAAGTTAATAGGAAAGAAGAGGCATTTAAAAACTACAAGTCTGTTGGGACAGAAGCTGCATTTAATGAATATAAACACTGTAATAAATGTTGTAAAACAGCAAACCGGAAGGCAAAGAAAGGAAATGAAGAGTGCATTGCGGCGGAGGCTAAGACTAACCTCAAAAAGTTTTTCAAATATATGAATAGTAAAAAGATGCAAGTTGAGAATGTTTCGCCATTAAATAATGGTACCTGTATGGTTGCAACAGATACAGAAAAGGCAAATGTGCAAAATCAGTTCTTTTCTTCAGTGTATACAATAGAGGAGTCTGAGTTTCCAGGCTTACTTCATAGCTGCACTGATGGCTCAGCTCAATCTAGAAAGTGGCTGACTCAGGATATGATTCATAAAGATTTAATAAAAATTAATCTAAACAAGGCTCCAGGGCCTGATGGCATACCCCCCACGGGTTCTAAGAGAGCTTAGTTCAGTTTTAGACCAGCACCTATTTCTGATTTTCTCAGATTCCCTTTCATCTGGTATGGTGCCTATGGATTGGAGAAAAGCTGATGTCATTCCAATATTTAAAAAGGGATTACGATCTCAGCCTGGCAATTATAGGACAGTAAGTTTGAGATCTTTGGTGGGCAAATTATTTGAAGGCTTGTTAAGGGAACACATTCAAAATGCTGTCCTAATGAATGGCATTATGAGTAGCAATCAGCATAGCTTTATGAAGCATAGGTCATGTTAGACAAATTTGATTGCTTTTTATGATGAAGTAAGTAAGATTCTGGACAGTGGGGGGCAGCAGATGTGATCTATTTGGATTTTGCCAAAGTGTTTGATACCGTGTAGTGATGGGCAAATTTATTCGCCAGGCGCGAATTCGCGGCGAATTTGCGCGATTCGCGGCAGGCGAATAAATTCGCGAAACGCCCGCGAAAATTCGCCGGCGTCAAAAAAACGGGCGCCGGCGTCAAAAACGGGTGCCGGCGTCGAAAAACGGGCGCCGGCGTCAAAAACTAGACGCCGGCGCCGTTTCGCGAATTTTTCGCCGTTTCGCGAATTTCGCTCGAAATTCACAAATTTTTCGGCGAAACGGCGCAAATTCGCCCATCACTAATACCGTGCCCCACAAATGACTGCTTTCTAAACTAAGGTCTGTTGGGCTTAATTAAGTCGTTTGCACATGGATAGGAAACTGGCTACAGGATCGGGTACAGAGGGTGGTTGTTAATGGTACATTCTCTGCTTGGAGTAAGGTTCTTAGTGGGGTTCCTCAGGGCTCGATATTGGGTCCACTTTTATTTAACTTGTTCATTAATGACTAAGGGGAGGGTATTGTAAGTAATGTATCAATGTTTGCAGATGACACAAAACTATCCAGCCCAATTAATTCCATCCAGGATGTGTCATCCTTGCAACATGATCTTGACAAACTGGCAATCTGGGCAGCTAAGTGGCAAATGAGATTCAAAGTTGATAAATGTAAAGTCATGCACCTGGGATGTAAAAATATCCAAGCCACTTATACCCTTATTGGGACTGCAATAGGCAAATCCATAATGGAAAATTACTTTGGAGTCCTTGTAGATGATAAACTTAGCTGTAGCAAGCAATGTCAGTCAGCAGCATCAAGGGCAAATAAGGTCTTGAGCTGTATTAAAAGGGGCATAGATGTATAGAGCACTGGTAAGGCCTTGATGCACATGTGTCTTTTTTTAACCTAACGTACTATGTTACTTACTATAATTTGGACCTCCGTACTTTAAGTCTACTAAAAAAAAAAAATTAAACATGGAATAAACCCAGTAGTATTGTTTTTGCTTCCAATAAGGTTTAATTAAATCTTAGCTATGATATATTTTATATAAAACACAGCTTCATTTTTTGTCCCTTTGGATGTCATCACATAATCAAGATAACCTTAGTACATAGAGTAAGTTTCTGTGTTTTTATATTTAGAAACTAGGTCATATAAACTGGAACTTTAGATATGTTACCTTAGGTTAATCAACTACTAATTAGGTTAAACAATCTACCTGCTCATCTTTCAATAATATGCTAGTATTGACATCTTTACTTAAGAATCTATTATTACTGCTGGTTATAATTTGTATGCAAACATGAGAGTACTATGGAACTAGAGAATTCTTTTTTTGTTCTTGTTTATCTTGTATCTCCTAATGCAGCTACCGACATATACCATTGCAGGAATGATAAATGAACTTTAGATGCCCTTAGAAAGACAAATTGGCTAAAATACTGATAAAAAATACTAATAAATACAGGCAAGCTTTATAAAATAGAATTGCCATACGTCAGAAAGATGATCCCAGTTCACATGGTGCAATCCTAAAAAACTGCAATCGTTTTTTTCGAAGTGCAGTTTAAAAGTAATTTACAGAAAACTACATTTTAATGACCCAATTTTGCAGAAACTTTTTCCCAGGAAAGGCCAATTTCAAAGTAATTTTCATGGTAAAATGTCACAATGCATTTGTTCCTTTCTGCTATGTGAATTTAATATTTTTTCCTTCAGTGAAGGTGAGAATTTGCACAGAGAGAAAAAAAATGCAAGGTATAAACAACAACAAACAAATTATACCAGTTCCCAAATATTTAATTTTAAAAGGCCGTAAAAGGAGGCAGACCTGTAAAATAAAGACTCAAAACTTACCAAAGAAGCCTCAGACAAATACACAACACAATCACCCTTACATCAGAACTGAGTATATCATGATCTTTTGTACAAAGGAGACTTTTTGTAGGTCTACATGGATTTTTTAAAAATACTTTTCCCAGTTTTTAGAATGCATTATTACTATCCTTTTTGTTGATTTACACATTAAGGGGCAGATTTATCAAGGGTCGAAGTGAATTTGAGGAAATTTTCGAAGTAAAGAAAATTTGAAATTCGAAGTAATTGTTTGGATACTTCGACCATCGAATAGGATACTATGACTTTGAATTCGATTCGAAGTAAAATAGTTTGAATATTCGACCATTCGAATCCAGTACTGTCTCTTTAAAAAAACGTTGAATTCAATACTTTGCCAAATTAAACCTGCCGAAGTGCTATGTTAGCCTATGGGGACCTTCTAGAGCAGTTTTCTAAGTTTTTGAAGTCGAAGAAAGATTTCATCGAACGATTTTACTTCGACCGCAAATTCGGTGAAAAAACTTCGACTTCAATATTCGAGTCCAAATAAAGCCAATCGATCCTTGATAAATCTGCCCCTAAAAGAATAAAAAGAACTATAACCCATTTGCATATTAATTTTACCATTCTTTAAGTTCTTTTCTGTACAGATGTTTAAAGGTAGTCTTCCAGACTCTCCACAGACAGCATGTTACAGCAACCCTAGTGGTTACATTGTTACATTTTGGAATAAAAGACACATCCATAAAGTTACAACTTCCCAAGACCCTCTACATGTTCAACCAGAGGATACATTGCAATATATCTTCCACAGGGCAACTGCCAATTTGGCTGAATTGTTTTGCCATGATTTTTCATGGGTTACAGTTACCAGCTGGTTTAATCAGATCATATGGGGAGAATGGGCATGCAGATCCTTTGCCAATCCAGCTTTTGACAAATGGTCAACCTTTAGCACCACAATATATACGTGTGTGTGTGTGTATACTGTATATATATATATATATATATATATAATACACAAAAGCCATGAATATCCTGTAAATTATATCCTTATAAATGGTGAGTTCTGATGTTATCAGTTATAAAGGGTGAGTTCTGATGTCATTTCTGTCACATGACTCACTGAAATTTGTGTATTATAATAAATAAAGTACCACCAGTTGTAAAATATGAGGATATTAGAAGTTACCTCGGAGTTCCATGACCTGTATAAAAAGACTCTTATATGGTCACGAAACTCCTCGGTAACTTATAATATCCTTATATTTTACAAGAGGGGGTACTTTATTCACTATATACACATTCTTTGGAAGTATAATTTAAAGGAACATTAACACCAAAAATATTTAAAGTTCTTTAAAGTAATTAAAATGTAATGTACTGTTTCCCTGCACAAAACTGCAAAACTGCTGCAAAAGTTTGCCATGGTAAAATTTGCTGAAACAAAAAAAATAGTCACTCATCAAAATTGTTGCACGTCAAAATTATTCGGACGCCCATTGACTTTAATGCATTTGAACAAAAGAGTTGTGTGTATAAAAATTGTCGCTCGTGTCAAAATTGTTGCACATCAAAATCATTTTGACGCCTATTGACTTTAACGAGTTTTGTTAATTTTTTCGCCGACAGATTCGCCCATCACTTTTTCTGACGTTTCATTTGTAGAAACTATAGTAGTCTTTCTAAAGCAAACACATAACTGTTACCAATGCAGGGCAAATCCACATTTGTAGGCAGCGCACACAGGATTTTTTTTTTTTTAAAAAAAAAAGTCACTTCTTTATTTATCAAAAGGTTAAAATCGTAGTCGTAAGGAATGACGTTTCGGTCTTAATTTAAGACCGTTATCAAGATCAAGACCGAAACATCGATCCTTACTACTATGATTTTAACCTTTTGATAATAAAGAATTGACTTTTTTAAAAAATCCTGGTGTGTGCTGCCTACAAATGTGGATTTGATGTATGTGAAGCACTGTTGCAGCATCCGGTCCTTATTGCCTGGAAGGGAGACCTATCCGGGTTTATTTATATATAATACACAAAAGCCATGAATATCTTGTAAATTATATCCTTATAAACGGTGAGTAGTGATGTCATCAGTTATAAACGGTGAGTAGTGATGTAATTTTTGTCACATGACTCACTAAAATTTGTGTATTATAATTAATAAAGTACCCCCAGTTGTAAAATATGAGGATATTATAAGTTACCTCGGAGTTCCATGACCTGTATAAAAACACTCGGCCTTCGGCCTCGTGTTTTTATATGGTCATGAAACACCTCGGTAACTTATAATATCCTTATATTTTACAAGAGGGGGTACTTTATTCACTATATATATATATATATATATATATATATATATATATATATATATATATATATATATAACAGAAATGTAGAAAATACCCGCACTCCTTCACATGCGTTTTTTTGCCGGGTGCTAGGTCAAATGTAGTTTATATATGAAAAAATGGTAGAAAGGACCAGCACTCCGTGTTCCAAAAGAATTCAACGGTTTATTCAAAACTCACAGTGTCTCCAACGTTTCGACCCTCTTTGGGGTCTTTATCAAGGATATATATATATATATATATATACACATAAAAAAAGACCAGCAACATCAGGATTTTTTTTTGTGAATGAATAAAAGTTGTTATTGCATGTATAACCTTTATACATGCAATAACAACTTTTTTCATTCAGTAAAAAAATCCTGGTGTTGCTGGTCTTTTTTATGCATATGTAATTATTTTACCATGAACAAAGGTAGCGGCTTGAAACGGTGTGCTGTCCATTTCTACATGAGCATTCTGGATAACAGGTCCCATACCTGTATATATAAGAAAAGTTGTGTTTATTCTTCAACGTTTCGGCAGCATCTTAAATCGGGCCGAAACGTTGAAGAATAAACACAACTTTTCTTTTCACTTATAAAGCATTTTTTTCTTTTGTATGATACTTTTTCACCAGCACCCAGGCAGTTGTGAGATTGATTTAGAGTGCACCAGACAGGATTGGATATATATATATTTATATATATATATATATACACTACAACAGACTGCATTTGGAACAAAATATAATTGATTGAAAAAATGGGTGTAGTCTTGGTGTGGCTGACGCTGCAATTAAACATGATTCGGTTACATAGTAGAGTAAGCAGTTATCTTGAAAAACATTGTCCATAAATATTATCATTTCTGTTTTATGATTTTCTGAGTAAGAAGCTACACTGCTCATGGGTCAAAACTAAAAAAAAGTGCAGTATAATATATGCTAGAGGCACAATGATTGAGTGTATTGTGACATAACTATTAATAGACCTCATGAATGAATTCAAAGCACAAACCAAGCATGCAATCTGCCATGTTTTTTTCCACAATGCAGCATTTTTTGAAGAGGTCCAGGGTAATTGTAGCTACTCAAAATTTCTGCAAGATGTTGCAAGTGCCATTATGGGTAAGCTATGGAACACTTGTGCCTTTTGTTGAAATGGTACACTTGCCAATTAAACAGAAACATGAATATTCATTAACTATTGGTCATGGCTATTAGCGTTTTCCCTATATTGTCTGGTGGTGTGGTGACCACAACACAGAGTCCCTGAAGACCAACATATAGTAGATAGAGTATATGCTCTAACGTTGTAGCACTTACAGTATCTAGAGGTAAAAAATGCAACATATGTTTCTACGTTATTCATGGCCTTCCGAACCTATAGCCATGTGCCTGATTTAACAGTATGATGGCTTCTTACCCTGACCCTAATCTGTCCTTGGATACACTGATCTTGTTGAGCTATATCCACCTTTTGCCAAAAAAACACACGCAGACCTTAAATGTTTAATGCTGGTGCAAACTGCCTTCACTGTGTTTTATTGGAGTGATCAACAGTGATCCAAATATACAAATGTTTTGGGGGGCCTGGCACCCCCTTTTCTCAATGTATCATAACTGTTTGTCTAAATACTTTGCAAGTGCACACTTGATTTCTTTATCTATGTATAAAAAATGTACTGTATCACAATAAAAATAAAGGAAGAAAAATGTTATACATAGCCCTGGTTGAGTTGAGTGAATTAACCTGCGAATGTTTTTTTTCACCAATTCCCACCTCAGCTCAGACTAAATTAACTTTTACTGTATATTTTAAGTTGATGCAAACATAGTTGCCAATCAAATAATCACTAATTTGCACATCTCTGCTTCCTGAAAATTGGATATCACAACTTTCAAACAAGCAAGCGGATATGATTTCACTGTATATATTTTGCAGCAATTCTCAGTGCTTCACTCATTTTACATTGCACCAGTCATCAAAATATCTCTTCAAATGTCATCTTATCCTTTATCTGCTAAAGTACAGACTTTCCACTTTCCAGATAGAGTGCATATTCTCTTTTCAAATTACTCAGAAACCTTTATTTTATAGCAATCAGGAACTTGAAAGTATAGTGTCATTATTCTTTTGCGCCATATATGATGGGTGCTTGCTCAAGATGCTTTCTATCTGAGACATCTTTTTGTTCTTGTTACAAAGAAGATATGCCTATGCTTAAGAGAACAGACAATTTTTATAAATGCTTTGCAAAAACACATTTTTTGCAATTTTATACTTCTAAAAGAAGCCTCTGTAATTAGTTTATTAGGTCCTCTAATAATATTTAATTAGTAGAAGCGGTTACTAAACCCTGGAACTAACCATCATAGGTGCACCCAAAGTCAATTAGGATGAAATATGAGGTTGAACGCGTCTTTACTGTTCTGGATTTTGTTGGAATTATAGTAGATTGATTGTAACCACCATGTTTTAACAGTTGTGATTTTTTTTTTCAAGTCTTATTTCAGGAGATATGAGTATATTGGTTAGTTGTCCAGGTGTTGTAATTACTAGCATAACGATGGGCTGATACAGAAGCACAACACATAATGTACAACATTTATGCCTACTTTTTTAGTTAGGCTTTAGTTCTCCTTTAAGTATTCACCTTTAGTAGAAAAGAGGAATGATGGGAGGCTCAGAAGAAAAGAAGATATATATAGATTTGCAACTCGCAAATAGACCAGTATATGCGCAATTGACAAAAAGGGATTCCACCTCCAAAAAATACAGCTTCAAAAACTTTGAATGCGCTTCCTATAATAAAACTTTTTTCAAAAACAGACTCTCCCTGAATTGTAGTTGACTATTAGGTAATCGCAAGTCTCTCAAAGTTCTAGGTATCCTGCACCTTGATGGTTAAGGTGTCTTACTAAAATTAAGGGAGACTCTGCTTTCAGAAAAAAAGAAGCTGAGAGCTGAGTGTAAGGCTATTTTTCTTTAAAACCATGTGAGTACCACTTACATTCATCCCCTGTCAATGTTCCCTCAAGGTACCTGCACCAGACACAGCCTGATAAGTTATTAGCACTGTCATGGTCCTATGGCTGAAATCAGACTTTCTTCCCATTAGTTATGAAGACACAACAACACTCCATTTCTGACCATCTTTGAGATATTAGTATATAAATATTAGGGATGCACTGAATCCACTATTTTGGATTTGGCCGAACCCCTAAATCCTTTGTGAAAGATTCGGCCGAATATTGAACCGAATCCGAACCCTAATTAGCATATGCAAATTAGGGGTGGGAAGGGGAAAAAATGTATTTCCTTGTTTTGTGACAAAAAGTCCCTCCCCACCCCTAATTTGCATATGCTAATTAGGGTCCGGATTCGGTTTGGCCGGGCAGAAGGATTCTGAATCCGAATCCTGCTGAAAAAGACTGAATCCTGGGCGAGTCCAGAACTGAATTCTGGTTTCTGTGCATCCCTAATAAATATTAGGCAATAATTATATTTAAGGGCATTTTCTTTTTTTTTACCATATCTTTATCTAATGTCAGACACAGTGGCTTGTCTTAAAATGGATTCTGATGATAAAGGAAAGCCCTGGAGCTATAAACGCAGGGGCTACATGACAAGGGATCCGAATGACCAGCAGCCAAATTACACTGGTTTATATTTAAAGACTGGCAAAATCAGAGGTAACTGTGAGTGGGTGAGAAGGAATGAGTTAAGGCAGGGAAATGCCAGGCTGGGGGCGGAGAAAGAGAGGGATGTGATGTCAGGGGAAGAAGCTGTTCACTTCCTTATCTTCTGAGCAGATGGAAACATGAGGCAGAGCTCTCTCTGTAATATAATGTTATTAGCTGCAGTATATACACAGAAAACTACTGGCTTTGGGGGGTAGAATTATTTGGGAAGCTGTTTGTTAGTTTCTTGCTGTTTATTTGCTGTTTTATAGCAGTCAATCTCACTAGTCTCTGAGACAGCATGGAAGTCAGCCTGGGCCCAACAGGCACCCTCTGTATTATATAGAAATCCAGCCTGTGACACTGAGCTGCTGCTACTGCAACTCATTAGAGTATACAGAGAGCTGTAGTTGGACTATACAGAGAGGGCGGTGGGCAGTATTTGTATAGATATAGTTACTTGATTCAGCAGCCTGTCTTCAGAGTCTCACCTCTGATTTTACTGGGCTTTATTGTGTTACAACATTCCAGCTGCCCTGTCATCATACCCTATAGAGGCTGCACACTGTCATTAGGCTGTGCATAGGGCAGAATAAGTTCTACTGTGTGAAGACAGTTCCCCCTGTGAGTTTATCATGGAACATGTGGCAGAGCTCTCTCTTTTACATAAGGGTATGAGCTGCAGTATATACACATTCACTCCTCATTATACTGCTAGCTACTATTTATCTGCTGTTTTACAACAGTCAATCACACTGTAGTCACTCAGGCAGCATGGAGGATGGACAGTACATATAGTAATCCTCTGTTGAAATGTCTAGTACCTTTTTAGATACAGAGGGGTAAGTATAAAGCAGTGACTGCTTATTGCAGCTTAAACCAGATGTAGATTACTGAATTTAAGTGTGTGCATATACAGTGTATATATTGCAGTCCATGAAAGCACTCACAGCAACCGCCATCAAGCGTGTATCACTATATCAAATTTGTGCATGGTGCATCAACGCGTTTTGGCTCACATGGAGCCGTCGTCAGGCCCCATGCACAAATAAAGATATAGTGATACACGCTTGGATTACTTTGGTTAGCACCCGGCAAGTGATTCTTTGATTGGTGAGTGCTGACAAATTTTATATATATATATATATATATATATATATATATATATATATATATATATATATATATATATATATATATATATATATATATATATTTAATTATTTATTTATTTATAGCAGAGAATTCCAAAATACAATAAGTCTTGCGGTGAGTGTGACTTGCAACTAGAACAATGTCGGGATGCTTGCCTTTGGGGGCTATGGCCAGAGTTGATTGGGCTGAGTAGCCAACTGGTAGCAAAATAGGCTCTTGATGAGCAAGGGTCCTGCAGGAGTAGTGACAAGTGGCTGCCTGATTACATTTGCCCACCTGACCCCTAGGGTTGGGTGGTCGGCATGTCAGGTAGTCCAGCAAGGCGGATGGTGTTTGATTATTGGTAGTGATGGGCGAATTTATTTGCCAGGCGCAAAATGCCTGCGAAAATTCGCGGCAAAAATTCGCCGGCGTCAAAAAATTTCACGAATTTCACGCGAAATTCGGGAATTTTTCGGCGAAGCGAAACGGCGCAAATTTGCCCATCACTAATTATTGGCAAGCATTCTCTTTGGGAAAAGGGGTAATTTCACTTCATGCTTTAAGTTTGCATAAAATCTACAGCGCCTGCAAAAAACAAAAATAATAATACTAATACCATACACTTAGCACAAAGTCGCTTTCAGTTTCACACCATTTAGCTAGCATAACAGATATGGGAGTTAGAGGCAATTTCACTGTATCTGGGCAAGTATATCATTAACAGCCCCCAAAATTATATCATATGGGCCTGCTATTGCAGCTTCTCTTTGTGAGCCGGGGAGAGAGGTAGGTTTACTATACTTAAACTGATCACTTAACTCCTTGGCACAATGCTAGCCTTCAGTTCATAGAGCCTAGTTTTGTTTGACTGCACAGAAAGCAGTTGGAGCACGGGGCTCCACAGCGTGGAATGGCTGCCGGAGCGTGGGTCTCCACAGCGTGGAAGGGCTGCCGGAGCGCGGGGCTCCACAGCGTGGAAGGGCTGCCGGAGCACGGGCTCCACAGCATGGAAGGGCTGCAGGAGCGTGAGGCTCCATAGCATGGAAGGGCTGCAGGAGCATGGGGCTCCACAGCGTGGAGCTCCACAGAGTGGAAGGGCTGCCAGAGCAGACAGAGACAGAGAGTGTGTTTGGGCTATCGGAGCACAGGTCTCCACATCGTGTGTGGGCTGTCGGAGTGCATGGCTCCACAGCGTGGAAGGGCTGCCAGAGCACGGGGCTCCACAGCATGGAAGGGCTGCAGGAGCACGGGGCTCCACAGTGTGGAAGGGCTGTCGGAGCGCGGAGCTCCACAGAGTGGAATGGCTGTCAGCGCGGGCTCCACAGTGTGGAAGGGCTGTCGGAGCACGGGCTCCACAGCGCAGAAGGGCAGTCGGAGCTCAGGACTCCACAGCGTGGAGGGGCTCCACAGTGTGTGGGGGCTGTCAGAGCACAGGTCTTAACAGTGTGGAACGGCTGTCGGAGCGCAGGCTTCTCAGCATGGAAGGGCAGTTGGAGCTTGGATCTCCACAATGTGTGTGGTCTGTCAGAGCAGTTGGGCTCGTTGTGGCGGTAGGACCTTGCCAGAGTACTGCACAGGTAAATTTAGAAGAGGGAAAAAGGAGGTTCTCTCCTGTGACTGCACAGTGGGTTAATTGATACCGACGCTAATACTGCTTGTGCTACGTGACAGCCTGCTTGGATTTCCCATCATCGATACAATACAGATTCCGGACAGACAGCAGGGCGGCTGAACCTCTCTCATGGTAGGAGATGCAGCTCCTGCTCAAAGCTGAGTTTGGGGCCATCCTTTCTGTAGGTAGAAGCAGCCTAATACTCAGTGGTGGATATAATGATATAGTGCTGATCTCAAATGAGGAGCGGCAAAGAATAGTAGCGATCTCTAATGGAATTCTGGCTTTGAATATTGCCTTGGGGTGAGGCTGGCAAGGTCCTATTTATTTGATAAAATGTGAAATAAATGCTGTGGCCATTTTCACCATTTCTGACTCCTGGTGTCTCATTACGGTATGTAACAATGGGGTTCAATGGGATAGCTGAAGGTGAAGGGTCAATTGAGGAGTCCCCTTGTCATGACAAGGTTTCTACTTTGGAAGTGTGGTTTGAATCTTGTGCCAGCTCATTACTGTTCTAGCAGATTTCCTTATCTCTGCAAAAACAATGATATTAATTATATGGAACTTGCTGGAACATGATAACAGCTGCAGAATTCTGCATACCTGTCAATTTACTCTACCCTTTCAGCTAACTGACAAATACACACCTTTTCAATTTTTTTTTATATATATTGGGCGATACAATTCAAAGTAAGTTAGTTCTAAGGTTTGATTTACAAGTTTTATGGTAAGGACATACATAGGTTATACTAATAAAATAAGCTGAATTTATCATGCCTAGAGAACTGAATATTTTTTGGCTGTTTTTATGATATTGAGGCTGGATTTATTAGTATGGATATTATATTGCGTCTTCGTAGTTACCAAGAAAACCAATAAGACCTTTGCTTTCATATTTTAACTTTCAGTAGCTTGATGAAAGCAAAGAGATAATCAGTTGCTATACAAATAAATTAGTTAAAGAAAATGTTAAAATGTTGAAAAATGCTTCTAAATCAAAGCTGAAATTAAAATTAAGTTTTTGTTGGACCTGAACTGTTATTATGAGATAGTCTAAATAGTTTGCCTTTTTATTTGGGCTCTCTGTCTAATGTAACTTTTTTATTGCGACCCATTGTAAGATCTACAATGTCAGCATTAAAATATATTGAAAGTATGTTCTAAAGTTCTAGTTCCTCTTCCAACTAAGCATTAGCCAAAAAGCTACTGCACTTCTAGGGAGAAGGTCACATGTAACCTAGAATCTTCGTAGCATGCATCTCAGGTCTTAGTTTGAAAACAGAGCTACATAAATGCAGTCATGGAAAATAAACACACATCATCATAATCAGCTCACACATCCATTTTAGGAGCCCCATGGTCATATTTTATTTTATTTTATTGAAATAGCTAATTTAAAAAGAGAAAATATTTGCTTTCATACTGTTTATCATGTGTAATTATGAATGTCTGGTTGCACAGAGGACCTGGGGCTTTACAGATAATGGATCTTTCCATAATTTGGATCTTCATACCTTAAGTCTACTAGAAAATCACGTTAACATGAAATAAACCCAATATGCTGGTTCTGCTTGCAATAAGGATTTATTATATCTACCTCCAAGCAGATATTCTAATCATACAGGCTTCTCTAAAGTCAGTTTAAATGTAAACACTGCCTCTCTCGGTAATATTTTGGACACAAAATAATTAAGTGGTTACATTTTGTCCTGGGTATAGTTTATGGGGGTTATTTACTAAACTCCTAATGCAAAAGTCACGAAAAATTTGTGTATTTTTTTTATATAAAATCAGACTTTTAAAAAATCATGAATTTTTCAGAATTTATTAAACCCAGAGGATGTAAAAGTCTTATTATCTGAAACACTGCTGCAATTCCACAGCAGTCAGAGCAAGTAAATAAAGGGGGAATTTCACTGCATATAATCAGGTTTCTTATAAAAATGGTAGACATTTTTAATTAAAGAATATTGGAGATAGATTTATTTTTCGAGTCATTGGTTGGGGACCACTGTTCTAGGCTCATGCACTGTTCTAACAGTATCACCTGCTTTAATCATAAGTACTGTGGTGCTATCTACTAATGAAGATTAGTATGGGACTCCAACTTATCAAGGTAGTGAGAGAACCACAAAATCAGATTTACTGTGCACTGCCACCACTTGATGGGTTCAAAGGATACCGTAAGAGACACTGTCATAAATATTTGATGTGTGGAAGAAGAAGAAGGAAGGAAGTAATGGGGAACAGGCAAGACTGGTACTGGCAAAAGGAGCATCATGATAAAAGACAAACAGTGCAATTCAAGGCAGGCAAAGTGAATCATCATTATAATCATCATCATCATCATTTATTTATATATAATCAGCAAATTATGCAACACATTACAATCTAAAGTTGGCTTTGAAGGCATGAAGCTCAAGCATGGCTATTCAAGGTGGGTATTACTGCAAAAAGCAAGAAGGACATGCTGTGTAGGCAATCACAGTTTAGTAGAGCTGGAAACATGGAGTGCAGTGATTGGTTTTCTATATAGGAAAGCCCAGTCAATGCAAAAAGGCACTGTAATGCAGCAGTAGGGTTCAGAAAAGTCAGAGCCTTGTGCATGCCTCACAGCTGGCACACAATACATTGAGAATCTCACAATAAAATAAATGGTTAACAAACAAAAATTTACTGTAAACCTTAAATAGACGAGAAAAAGGATTTTATCAAATTAGTGTATGGATTTGTGTAAAGGGGGCACAGGACCTAACTTTAATAGTTCTCTGTCTAATAGTTCTCAGTTTGTTTTAGTAAAACATGGTGTGACAAGCTTGTATTTGACTAATACTCTATCAATGATGGTTTATAGGGCACTCTCATAGGTCTCAGCATTGATTTCCAACTGGAAACGTTAACAATGGCCAGTCTTTTGCACCATATAGTTGGTATTGGAGCCCAGGTCTCTCTTCTAGGCCAGGTTAAGCAGGGAGTTCTTCCTCTCTTCTTTCTTGGATGGTTTGCTGGAAAAAATGGTGCAAAGAAATGTATGTATGTTCTTCTATGTAAGAATTTCTTGAAGGGGTGGTGGTCTACAAGACTGGGCATGGTCAGTTTTTGCCCTATATTCGTGAAAAGTCATATCTTACTGGTACGCCAAATTGCTATTCTGGTTGTGCTAATATGAGTATTGTTTTTAAAATAAAATATTATTGAACACGGCTTGAGAACTTTGCTTCTTTTTCCATCTCATTCAAAGCTCAGTGAATATATTGTGCTGCAGACAGAAAATTGTGTATGCACAGACACAAAGCATACAATAATTCCCATAACCAGATTAGATGAATAATTAATACACCATATTTGCAAAGTATGATGCGATTTTTAGTAGCACCTCAGATGCTGAATACAGCTTTGGACAATTAAAAGAAATGTTGTACAAATGTTTAAAGGTGGGCCTTACTAAAACAGTGATGTCTTTTCACATTGGTCTATGCAACTTGTAGGCAGACTTGTGGCCTCTTGTTGATGGAAAGTGGTTGGGTCCTCCTGTTGGTCAACACTGATTTATAAGGATGATTTATGTATTAAAATTGATTTCCATGTAGGTTTATAATGTTTTAATGTTACACATATATAAAAATGTGTACTGTTTGTTTAACTGCATTACACAATTAGATTAGTGGTCAGCGAAGGCAGAGGTCACAGAATTTGGCAGAACTATACAGATAATGAAATAACAGTTCTGCCAAGAGTCTGCATTTATAACTTGTATGCAGAGGAAAATGATGGAGTGTGTCTTGGAACAAGGTTAACAGAAAAATGAAATCTTACTTTTTTACAGCAACAATATTTATTATTAATACAGAAGTTATTTAATTTCCATACAATATTGTAAACACAGATATATGGAGCAGAATAATATAGGTGTATGGGTGTCCATATACACAAGAAAAAAGGATATGGTGGAAAATTAAAATTTTATTCACAGATTAAGGGTCAGGAGCACAAATGTGTATGCAAGCACCCTAGCTTTAAAGTAAAGGTAAATATAAATATAAAAGGCATCATTTCTCAGCTTCTGACTTAATCAGTTCAGTATTAGACACCACTCTCTTGTCAATCATTGGGACCTCTTTCACACAAATAAATATTTAATTTATGCTCACCACTGTGAAGAAAAATATACTTACTAGGAGTTATATGTAGAGAGATGCTCAAAGGGAACTCATATTTTCCAGAAAAAGTTGTTGGTATTGACTACATATCACAAAGAGTTGCATCTTTATGGTACACATTATGTATTGTATGCCATCATAAATGTGTGCTTGGCAGCTCATTGATATCGTGCTCCATTGTTATTTGCTGGGAAAATGTGTGAAGAAAGGTTTATTTGCCTTAGGTTTATCTCTTATTTCTTGGTAGTTAACATCAAGTTTTCTTTTTTTAATGGCTCATCTGATAAATACTGTAATAATATGGCTGAAGCTTGTTTGCTCTCAAGTACCTGGCCAATGTAGAAAAAAAGCTGAAAAAGGAAAAAAGGAAAAAATTTGATTAGTTGTTTTTAACTTGAAAATCAAGTTTATGGGAGTTTATGTTTTTATAAACTCCCATGAACTCTAAATTCGACCCTTGATAAATCTGCCCCAAAAACAATGTTAAGGACCTTCCAGGGCCCTTTAGCAAGTTATTTATTTCAAAGACTATGGGGCCTAATTATTTTGCTATGTAAAATGAAATTTGCCGAAAAACGGTGTAAAAAGCTGTGTAAAATAAATGGTGAAATTATGAAGGTGTGTTTTATTTTACTCCATGCGTCAGATTTTCTGGCATTATTTTACACTGCTTCAGACCTTTGTAAGTAAGTTCCGACTGAAATTGCACAAAGAGAAAGTGAGTAAATATGTATACCATTTTTACACCATTTTTTACACGGCAATGCCGAGCGAATCATTACGCCGTTTTTTATACCACATAATAAATCTGCCCCTATATGTACTTTGCCCTAGGCAGTTGGGGGTGGAATAGTAAGCACTTGATCCCTACAAAAAAGGTTTTCTGTCCAAATTGAGCACTCAGTTCTTTCTGCAATTTGTAATATGAAAAAACTTTAAAATCTGTAACGAGTTTCTCTACTAATATGTATTACCATGTGTATATGAAAGGGACCGCTTAGGCCTTTGTTTGGCTGGTCTTTACCTTTTTTTAACTGATTGCAGCTTTGTTCATTATTTAAATCGTTTTTTTTTTTTCCTCGGCTGCTTTTGTTTTGGCTTCTGTGTTTTAACAAGGACATTTCAAATTCTCAAGTTCTCTGTGGCAGAGAACAGAAATTACTTTCAGGGCAGTCACTGCACCTTGGAGCAATGGATTCTATTAGGAATTCCCTCGGCCAATAGTATTTAACGGAGTGGCCATCCTGGGAATGTCAGAAGTGATTTTACCACAAGTTCATGCTATTGGATTTTAAGTTATATAAAGCAGTGTTACATATTTCCGTCTGAAAGGTATTGGCAAATGCATTGTAAGTAATAAATATAGATCAGTAGCTGGTTATACAGTGCATATGCTCAGCTTCTAGCTCACAGTAAGAAATGTATTGGATCCCCTGGTATTGTGTTTTTGCAACCCTTTTATATTTTAAAGAGGAAGTTGTAGATTTTATTTCACTTTTAACCTTTTTCTGCTCACAGTTTTAATGTTGTGTTGTATTAATGTGATTTTCCAGACAATGTTTTTGAAGGCTACTTTATTTACCAGTATTCCCTTCCAACTGATACGAGGGCACCCATTCCGATTAGAAGAAAGGAGGTTCTGGCTAGATACTTTGAAGCGTTTTTTTTTTTTTACAGTGAGCTGTGAAGATGTGGAATTCTCTCCCTGAATCAGTCGTACCGGCTGATACATTAGATAGCTTTTAGAAAGGGTTGGATGGCTTTTTAGCAAGTGAGAGAATACAGGTATAGAAGATAGCTCATAGTACAAGTTGATCCAGGGACTAGTCCGATTGCTATCTTGGAGTCAGGAAGGATTTTATTCTCCCTCTGAAGCAACTTGTAGAGAATTCAGATGGGAGTTTTGCCTTCCTCTGGATCAACTAGCAGTTAGGCAGGTTATATATAGACTTAAAAGGTTGAACTTGATGGATGTGGTGTGTCTTTTTTCAACCTAATTTACTATTATGTTGGACCACACAAGCACCCATGAATTGGTACACATACCTTAAAATAAAAACAATACAGGAGTGTCCATTGTTCTTCTCAGCCATTCACAAGTTCATCTAGACTGCTGGCAAATACACTGAATATTAATTGACATTTTACTGTACCTGGTTAAAGTCATTTTAATAGAATGGTGAATTCAGTGTGTCATGGATGTACCTCCTACAACAGTCAGCAAACACACTGCAAGTATATATTTGTAAGGGAAACAACTCACCGACGCCATTCCTCGATCCAAGATGGTGGCGCCCTGTCCTCCCACATGGTTCTTCCTGGTCGCAGCACTGTGACGCCAGCTCCTACTCGCCAGCCGATTGGACGCCAGTGCCGGAATTGAACACCAGTGTAAACACGCCAGCGTCAATGTCACAACGTCATCACGTCCAATTTTGGCGCCAAAAGAGGCCTATTTAAAGGAGCCTGAAGACTGCAACATTGCCCAAATATAGGTTTCACTTTGTGCATTCCTGGGTGTGACTAGCCTTGTTATATTGATTCTTGTGTACCGACTTCTGCCTGTTAAACCGTATTGACACTATTCTGCCTGGATTGAGCCCTTTGCCTGGACTTTGACCATTCTATTGTTGAACCCTTTTGTACCGTGAACTTTGGTGTTACAAACTGCTTCCTCCTTGGTCCGCACTACTAACTGAGCCTTCGGGCCCTTACAATATTGCTAACAAGTACACTTTAACTCATAAAGTAGCAGCAACATTGATCGCTTGTCCTTGACGCAGATATGTAAATAACACCAGCACATGCTTTAAAACCATAGGCAAATTTGTTTTCCTAGCTCTCGACTTGTTTCCACACCATTATCCATTTTTTGTAGAGCCCCTTGCATTACACATCAACTAATGACTTGACAAGAAGCCACACTGAAGCCATTTCAGTAGGGATGCATTTTAGCGCCCCAACCCTCTTTTGTATAAAGAATAACTGATATTTGCCAAGACAAATCTTTCCATGAGACTCATTTTAATGATGCCACACTGCAGATAACTAAATTTACATTTTTATCTAGTACCGCTCTTGCTGTCAGTCTAAGAGCCTGGCAAAATGTATATTTTGAATGACAAAATCAGATGCTAAAAATGTAAGCAAATCAAATAAATGTGAAGATCATATTTGTAAATCTAACATCAGTATTCCTCATCTTTCGGAGTAGATATGTACATTTCTATACCCATCAAACACTTAATAAAGGATGGCTCCTCTAGGCAATTTGCAAAGTATATTTTCATCTAGAAATGTGTCATTGTAAATCAGGAATCTGTGGTTCACAGTTTTACTAACAAGTATACCATTGTCTTAGATAGCCCTGTTTATGTTAAAGCCTCATAAATCTACAATATTGCTCTCTCTTGTCAGGTATTTTAGAATACACAGTGGAAGTGCATTGTTTTATAAGTTGAAAATCTGCCTCATTTATGTTTTATGCATACTCTGGAATTTGTTTTCTACACACGCCTGAAACCACTGATCTGCCATAGTCACTTGTTTATTAAAGATAATTTAATTAAAATAAGCAAAAGCAATAGGATTCTAGTCTTGGGTTTACAGTGTACATTTGGGATGTGTCTCCTAAGAGCAGAAAAATAAATATTCATCAGCACCAATATTAAAACCAAGTTTTAATATTTCCTCTGGGCTTTTTCGCCATTTTAAGAGGAAGTGTTTAACGAACGATGGCGCTCTGATGTCTTTTCCCTCTATGCTATTCTTTAAGAGAGACACACAAAAAAAGATATAATTACGCACACATTATGTATTAAAGAAGTCGTGATAAAAATGTTTGCTTTGTGTCTCTTCTTTTATGTGATTCTTTTGTCTGTTTTCTACTTTTTTTTATAGAAACCTGTACTTCAACCTTATTGTTCTGACCTAGCCTTTATTTGTTCTCTTAAGCTAATGCTACATGCATGAAAATTGTTAATATATTTAACTTTTCATCATCTATAAATGGAAAGTACTGTGTGCTATTGCATTAAAAAAATCCCTTTTTCCCATACTGAGCTATAGTTTATAGTTTTGTATTTATTGAATGCATTTGCAGGTTCCCTTAGGATGTAAAATGTATGGAAATATATGTGCATTACTAAAGAAAGAATGAAATTTATTCTTTTCCTACACCGAGCTCCTCTTTGCAGTAGAGCTTTTTAATTTAACACAGAGCTGGAATGAGATAGAGGCAATTTCTTGGTCTATATGTGTGACAAATGCTGAAAGTGGCACAAGATTAGGAAATTATTTGAAGTATCTTGCTCTGTTTTTTTTTTTTTACTGCTTTCCAAAACCTTAAAATAAAACCTTCTGAAAATAGAAGTTTTGTTGACGGTTGAGAAATGTTGAATAGGATTTTTATCCAATTTCTCATAAATGCCATTACACTGACAAAGAAAAAAAGGATGTAGCTGTAGCTGTAAATGCTTATATTTGCACAAACCCAAATGCATTTCACATTAAATGCAGCTTTTAGTTTTATTGCTTCCATCAGACAATTGTTTCTTGAAAACATAAGTGTGTGATGCAATAATAAAGCAAAGTGATCAATAAGTTTGTTTCACATTTTTATTGATAATCAGAAATTAGAGGGAGAAACAGATTTGCAAAATAAATAAATATCTAAGAAAAGAAGATCACAAATGAAATAGGACATATATGTCTTGGGATTAAAGTTTTCCATATATTTGAAATAGAGGTGTTGGGCTCCATCTCTATCATTATAATCTCATTGTACATACAGAGCTGCTGCCCAGCTTGGAATAATGAGAATTATCTGTGATAATGAAAGAAAACAGAGATCCTGCAAAAATCACTTATATTAAGAAAAACAATGTGTGGTCAGCGTTAGAGTATGCATTTGTTTCTGAATAACCAACCCCTCCCCATTAGATTTGAAACACTCCCAGGTCCACCAAGCTGTACTAAACTTCCAAGGGGTTAAAAGTACCTCCTGAGAAGAAAAGAAGCATACATTGACAAGCTGTAGATTTATAATACACTTTGGAACCGGTTTGGCAAACTTGTAGCATTGTCCCTGTTTTTCTTATGGCGAAATGCATTGAAAAATAGAAAGCCTCAGTAAATACGTAAATTTTTGGTTTCCAAGGTGGGCGCATGCTTACAATTCAGAAAGCGGCATATTTGGGACTGTACATCTCCGTCACATTTTCACAGATCTGTTCGTGTTGACAGACAATGTCATAATACATCAAGTGAAAGATCAGCACAGTGAAGGAAAAATTCATTATCTGACAGCAAAAAAGAAATCGGTCGCAATATCAAATTACCAGAAACTGCATCTTTTTTTCCCCTCTGCAAATGAGCTTATAGTAATAAAACTCTTGTGTTTATTATTATAATTAGGAATGGTACATAGAATGAGAAAAACAGACTTTATCCCAGAAATGTAAACCTGTGTGTGATTTTGTGTGTGTTCCATATTGCAGGCTAATCTTGAATGTGTGGCTGTTTATTACTACAAGGGTCTTTTTGTGTGCCATTTTTACAAAATCTTTGGATAAACATACAAGATGGAATAACTATTGGATTATGCATGCAAATGTCAAATGCCACCCCCCCCCCCAAATGCAGTGTAAATAGAGTTATTCTAAGTCAAACAACTGCAAAATATCCTTGGACCTCAGAAAGCAGGTCGTTTCCAACCTTTAAAATAGCAGCTCATGCAGATATGATTCATTTGAGGTTGAACAATACCTGGAATAAATAATAAATAGTCTTTTGCAGCCTAGGGCAACATCTGCCAATTCTGCATTAATTCTCTCTCTGTTTGAACACTTCACAACATATGCACTTGTCTTTTGTCTATTATCCGAGTGTTGTGTTATTTCCAAATATTGACACCATCTTCTTTTATCAGCGCTAACTACTCTTTAGCATCCAATCCTCGTGTTCATCTCTATTTCCATCTATTGATTATCCTCCTCACTCCAGCAGGTAGCTAGCCAGAAAAGCTGTCCTAAGAAATAGCTTCCAATGACTATATAAGCACAATTTACACGGAATTGTTTAAAGAAGATATTAGCCCCAATACAAATCAGTGAACTTCATTTAGTCGATACGGCACAATTCAGCTGTTGGCACCCTGTCACATGTTAGTGTTTAGAAGAAAGTACTCTGCCCAATCGGCACGTTCGACCCAGTATTTAGTTTCATATTAAAATAAGACTAGACTTTCACTTTTCTTTATGCCTGACATCTCTTCAATACTATTTTGCAGCACCTCAATGGACCATATGATAGTAATATTGGTTTAAGTATAAAAACTTGAGATTAAATGCTTGGTTTGGACAGTGTCCTTAAATATAATAAATTCAAAGGGAAATAATGTTAAGTCAAAATGGAGTGTTTTTCATTAAGTCCAATCAAATTGTAGACAACAAAGGATCTTTTATTTGGGAAAATGAAGTGAAAATGAAAACCAGAAAACCTTTTCTTAGAAAAGGTCTAGCTAAATTATGTTGGATGGAGGTCTACAGATTGAACCTGGATGTTTTTTTTGCCAAACTGAATTAGAGTTAGATATGGTTTAGAAGGGGCTTTTTACAAAGAAGCAGAGCCTTATACATTCTGCAGATGAAAATGTATTCAAAGTACATTTTTACTATGAAAATATTTCCCAATAAAGGTCACATATATACAAATGATAAAACCACAGATATGCTTTCATGACCAACAAGAGACGGAGCAAAGGTTTTTCATTACTTTTAGTCTCTAAATGATTAGACAATTCATTGTGTTTACAATGCATGTTGGAGTCTACAGCATCCAAAGCAAAAAAAAAAGAAAAAAGGAATCAGAAATATAATTACTCGCTTTTCTGATTGCAGAGCTGGAGGAAAATGACTTCTATTTTGCAGAGAAAAAAAAATGCAGGGCTTACGTTTGTAAAATTAGCTCAGCTCATATAAACCATTGTAGTTCTGGGCTAAAATTGTAAGATGAAATATATCCAGGTAAATGATGCACAAATTGTGTTTTGTAAAGAAAAGAGAAGGAGAGCGGGAAAAAAAATCAAACACCTTTGTGTAATGCGGTGATTTAGTCAGGAATCTAATGCATATGGAACAAATGCCAATAACAATTAGAGCTTATATGCTTTTTAAGGAGAACTCCACAGAAAGCAGAGCAAGTATAACAATACCTTTAAAAGACTTTTCAGTTCCGAACAAACGAAATGAATGCTAATGAAATTGTAGGCTTCACTCTTAAACAGGACTTTTAACTTGAGCTTTTTAAGGTAAGTAATGGTTGTGCTGACTACACTGGCAGGATGGCATTGTGAAATATCATGCAAATGAGTGCTGTCTGAGATTGTCATTTAACTACATTTAAAATGCCAAGGTGAACCCTATCTTTCAAAGCAACCCTACAGAGCCAGAATGGCAGTTTGCTCATTACTAGAGATGTCGCGAACTGTTCGCCGGCGAACTTGTTCGCGCGAACATCGGGTGTTCGCGCTCGCCGGAAGTTCGCGAACGTCGCGCGACGTTCGCCATTTTGGGTTCGCCATTGTTGGCGCTTTTTTTTGCCCTCTCACCCCAGACCAGCAGGTACATGGCAGCCAATCAGGAAGCTCTCCCCTGGACCACTCCCCTTCCCTATAAAAACCGAAGCCCTGCAGCGTTTTTTCACTCTGCCTGTGTGTGCTGAAGAGATAGTGTAGGGAGAGAGCTGCTGCCTGTTAGTGATTTCAGGGACAGTTGAAAGTTTGCTGGCTAGTAATCGTTTTGATACTGCTCTGTTATTGGAGGGACAGAAGTCTGCAGGGGTTTGAGGGACATTTAAGCTTAGGTAGCTTTGCTGGCTAGTAATCTACCTTCTACTGCAGTGCTCTGTATGTAGCTGCAGTGGGCAGCTGTCCTGCTTCTGATCTCATCTGCTGACTGCTGCAATAACAGTAGTCCTTGTAAGGACTGCTTTTATTTATTTTTTTGTTGTTTTACTACTACTACTACTACTACTACTATAAGAGCCCAGTGCTATTAGTCTAGCAGTGTTGGGGAGTGGGACTGGTGTGCTAATCTGCTGCTCCTAGTAGTTCAGCAGCACCAACTTTAATTTTTTTTTTTTAATATTCATTTTTTTTTTATTTTACTTTTTTTTATTTTACTACCGCTGTAGTAGTGTATAAGTTGACCTTTTAGGCATTATTTGCCCTGTAGGCATTATTTGCACACTGTTTTCTTCAACCCGCCATCGAGCTGTGTGACCTTGTTCACATTCTGTCTAAATATCCATAATATTACCGTCTCCAGAAAAAACACCGGAGTCACTTTTTTCAAGCAGCCATAATATATTTTACGTAATCCGTATCCACCGCTGTAGTAGTGTATACGTTGGCCTTGTAGGCATTATTTGCACACTGTTTTCTTCAACCCGCCATCGAGCTGTGTGACCTTGTTCACATTCTGTCTAAATATCCATAATATTACCGTCTCCAGAAAAAACACCGGAGTCACTTTTTTCAAGCAGCATTCATATATTTTACGTAATCCGTATCCACCGCTGTAGTAGTGTATACGTTGGCCTTGTAGGCATTATTTGCACACTGTTTTCTTCAACCCGCCATCGAGCTGTGTGAGCTTGTTCACATTTTGTCTAAATATTGATAATATTATCGTCTCTAGAAAAACCACTTGAGTTACTTTTTTTCAAGCAGCATTCATATATTTTACGTAATCCGTATCCACCACTGTAGTAGTGTATACGTTGACCTTGTAGGCATTGTTTGCCCAGTTTTTTTGGCCGCAGCCACTGAAGCACAGAGGCCAGAAAAAATATGCCATATAAATGCTGAAAATAGTCATTTTTTGCCATACGTTGACTCAACGTATATGGCAAAAAATGACTATTTTCAGCATTTATATGGCATATTTTTTCTGGCAACTGTGCTTCAGTGGCTGCGACCAAAAAAATGCATATTTTCTGCATTTATATGGCATAATTTTTCTGGCCTCTGTGCTTCAGTGGCTGCAACCAAAAAAATTTATATTTTCAGCATTTATATGGCATAATTTTTCTGTCAACTGTGCTTCAGTGGCTGCGACCAAAAAAATGCATATTTTCTGCATTTATATGGCATAATTTTTCTGGCCTCTGTGCTTCAGTGGCTGCAACCAAAAAATTTATATTTTCAGCATTTATATGGCATAATTTTTCTGGCAACTGTGCTTCAGTGGCTGCGTCCAAAAAAACTGGGCAAACAATGTCTACAAGGTCAACGTATGGCGAAAAATGACTATTTTCAGCATTTATATGGCATATTTTTTCTGGCAACTGTGCTTCAGTGGCTGCGTCCAAAAAAACTGGGCAAACAATGCCTACAAGGTCAACGTATGGCAGTTGTTTAAAGAGAACAGTAGATTACTAGCCAGCAAAGCTACCTAAGCTAAAATGTCCCTCAAATCCCTGCAGACTTCTGTCCCTCCAATACAGAGCAGTATCAAGCAGATTACTAGCCAGCAAGCTTACTATCATCTGTCCCTGAAATCACTAACAGCTCTCCCCCTACACTATCTCTTCCAAGCACACACAGGCAGATTTTTCAGATACATTTTTGCCCTTGATCCCCCTCTGGCATGCCACTGTCCAGGTCGTTGCACCCTTTAAACAACTTTAAAATCATTTTTCTGGCCAGAAATGTCTTTTCTAGATGTTAAAGTTCGCCTTCCCATTGAAGTCTATGGGGTTCGCGAACCGTTCGCGAACCGCTCGCATTTTTGCGCAAGTTCGCGAATATGTTTGCGAACTTTTTTTCCGACGTTCGCTACATCCCTACTCATTACAACCCACATATATTGCAGGGATGTACTTATATTCATATATTTTACATTTTATACTTGGGAGAATACGCTACATGACTCCAAGGTTATGGCCATATTTTATTACGTCAATAAATACAATAATTAAAATGTCTGCCTGCTGGCACTTTAGAGGTACTCCATGGTCAAAAAGAAGCAACAATCTTAGGATCTTTGGCTACTAAAGAAAACAATAGGTTATCTGTATTCTCCATCCCCTTGTTGCTTTGCCTCTTTTTCTACTTATTTTCCCCCAATAATGTTCAGAATCTAATTCTTCGATCTAAAACACCATTTCAAAATCCAACAGAAATGAATGGAGAGAGGCGGTGTTTCACTCTAGGGGTGTATATTTATCAAAGTTGGAGATTTCCACAGTCTGCAGAGTGAAATACTGCCTCTCTTCATTTATTTTTATGGGATTTTTAAAGGTGTATTTATCAAATGGTGAACTTTCACTATCACCCTTTGATAAATACGCCTTTAAAAACCCCATAGAAATAAATGGAAAATGGCGGTATTTTACTTAAGCAGTCTGTGGTGATTTCTAACTTCACGCTTTGATAAATATACCCCCTAGTGTTTATTACTAAATATAGTAGTATCGTGAGTTTTGACATTTTATGCTTTCTAAGACAAGATACCTATTTTCACTTAATTGTAGTGAAATGCAGACTGTGGAGATCTCTAACTTCACTCTTTGCTAAATATACCCCTAGCAGACTGTGGTGATCTCTAATTTCACTTTTTGATAAATATACCCCTATGTGATTTTCACTTGAAAATGTGCACAAGCATGTTTTCAAGTGAGAATATTATTAGCCCCTGCCTCCGTACTAGAATGTTTATTTGATTTATTTAGTAATAAATAGTGATTGTAAATGGTATCAGACCAAATTCACTGTTTCATCACTCATCCGAGTGTCTTCTTCTGTTCAACTTTGTGTTAGGGGTTTTCTACACCCATATTTAGGCCAACTGTCAGCAGCATCACTTGTGCAGTCATAGCACTGTGCTATTCTCAGAGACACTTGTAAGTCCCTTCTGAACCTAGAGCAGTATGAAATAAAAGACACCGTAAACTAGAAGTCTTCTGCATAGCGGTCTCCTGCATAGAGAAGTACCATTGGACCACATGCCATGAAGTGATTCCCACAGACTTTCTCAGAATTGTACAATTAAAGAAAAGGAACTTCTAGCTAGTAGGGATGTAGCGAACGTCGGAAAAAAAGTTCGCGAACATATTCGCGAACTTGCGCAAAAATGCGAGCGGTTCGCGAACGGTTCGCGAACCCCATAGACTTCAATGGGAAGGCGAACTTTAACATCTAGAAAAGACATTTCTGGCCAGAAAAATGATTTTAAAGTTGTTTAAAGGGTGCAACGACCTGGACAGTGGCATGCCAGAGGGGGATCAAGGGCAAAAATGTATCTGAAAAATCTGCCTGTGTGTGCTTGGAAGAGATAGTGTAGGGGGAGAGCTGTTAGTGATTTCAGGGACAGATGATAGTAAGTTTGCTGGCTAGTAATCTGCTTGATACTGCTCTGTATTGGAGGGACAGAAGTCTGCAGGGATTTGAGGGACATTTTAGCTTAGGTAGCTTTGCTGGCTAGTAATCTACTGTTCTCTTTAAACAACTGCCATACGTTGACCTTGTAGGCATTGTTTGCCCAGTTTTTTTGGACGCAGCCACTGAAGCACAGTTGCCAGAAAAAATATGCCATATAAATGCTGAAAATAGTCATTTTTCGCCATACGTTGACCTTGTAGACATTGTTTGCCCAGTTTTTTTGGTTGCAGCCACTGAAGCACAGTTGCCAGAAAAAATATGCCATATAAATGCTGAAAATAGTCATTTTTCGCCATACGTTGACCTTGTAGACATTGTTTGCCCAGTTTTTTTGGTTGCAGCCACTGAAGCACAGTTGCCAGAAAAAATATGCCATATAAATGCTGAAAATAGTCATTTTTTGCCATACGTTGACCTTGTAGGCATTGTTTGCCCAGTTTTTTTGGTCGCAGCCACTGAAGCACAGTTGCCAGAAAAAATATGCCATATAAATGCTGAAAATAGTCATTTTTTGCCATATACGTTGAGTCAACGTATGGCAAAAAATGACTATTTTCAGCATTTATATGGCATATTTTTTCTGGCCTCTGTGCTTCAGTGGCTGCGGCCAAAAAAACTGGGCAAACAATGCCTACAAGGTCAACGTATACACTACTACAGCGGTGGATACGGATTACGTAAAATATATTATGGCTGCTTGAAAAAAGTGACTCCGGTGTTTTTTCTGGAGACGGTAATATTATGGATATTTAGACAGAATGTGAACAAGGTCACACAGCTCGATGGCGGGTTGAAGAAAACAGTGTGCAAATAATGCCTACAAGGCCAACGTATACACTACTACAGCGGTGGATACGGATTACGTAAAATATATTATGGCTGCTTGAAAAAAGTGACTCCGGTGTTTTTTCTGGAGACGGTAATATTATGGATATTTAGACAGAATGTGAACAAGGTCACACAGCTCGATGGCGGGTTGAAGAAAACAGTGTGCAAATAATGCCTACAGGGCAAATAATGCCTAAAAGGTCAACTTATACACTACTACAGCGGTAGTAAAATAAAAAAAAGTAAAATAAAAAAAAATGAATATTAAAAAAAAAAAATTAAAGTTGGTGCTGCTGAACTACTAGGAGCAGCAGATTAGCACACCAGTCCCACTCCCCAACACTGCTAGACTAATAGCACTGGGCTCTTATAGTAGTAGTAGTAGTAGTAGTAAAACAACAAAAAAATAAATAAAAGCAGTCCTTACAAGGACTACTGTTATTGCAGCAGTCAGCAGATGAGATCAGAAGCAGGACAGCTGCCCACTGCAGCTACATACAGAGCACTGCAGTAGAAGGTAGATTACTAGCCAGCAAAGCTACCTAAGCTTAAATGTCCCTCAAACCCCTGCAGACTTCTGTCCCTCCAATAACAGAGCAGTATCAAAACGATTACTAGCCAGCAAACTTTCAACTGTCCCTGAAATCACTAACAGGCAGCAGCTCTCTCCCTACACTATCTCTTCAGCACACACAGGCAGAGTGAAAAAACGCTGCAGGGCTTCGGTTTTTATAGGGAAGGGGAGTGGTCCAGGGGAGAGCTTCCTGATTGGCTGCCATGTACCTGCTGGTCTGGGGTGAGAGGGCAAAAAAAAGCGCCAACAATGGCGAACCCAAAATGGCGAACGTCGCGCGACGTTCGCGAACTTCCGGCGAGCGCGAACACCCGATGTTCGCGCGAACAAGTTCGCCGGCGAACAGTTTGCGACATCTCTACTAGCTAGTTTATTTTTTATTTTTGGAGGCTTTCATCTAATTTTCTGATAAATTTGTAGGTGTCTCCCTATGTGTATGTACAATTTGAATCCATTTTCAGACACTGGTAGAAAACTGTTGCAGAAAAGTGACTTAAGCTACTTTTCAGCAAATGCATTCAGGAATTGTTCCCACATGTATGTACATATATATATATATATATATAGTGAGATAACAAAACACTTTCTTAACCCATCTGTCATCTGCTACCCAGAAGGCACATTCGTTGAAAGCTGAATTTGCATTTAACTTCCATTATAATAAGAAGTCATGTTTGTTTACAGAGGCATCTGGTTGTCACTATATCTGTGTGTGTGTCTGTGGGGCCCCTGTCCTCCACCAGTCACCTGATTGTTTCTTTTGCGTAGGTTTTGCAGAGCAAGGTCCTGCTTTTCTATTGGAGTTGTGTTCCTCTGCAACTGCCTTTATCATGTAAGTTATAGTCAACTAGTGATGAGAAATTTTTCAGCAGGTCTGAAGTTGCAGAAAAATTATGCATTTTGCCATCAAAGAATATTTTTGTGAAACCTATGCAAAATGTTAGCATGACAATTAGATTCCAAACTATTTTGTGTGAAAAAGGTTGCAACATGGGAGAGATTTACTCATCTTTATATTCCACCATTAAAGCCTGCTTCATTTGTACATAAGGCAATCAAAAAAAAAAAAAAATTGACTTATGTACCTAGCCCCAAATTGGAAATTGAAAAACTATATAAGTTAACTAGGTATGAATTCATTTCACGAAAAATATAATTGCATAATTATCCTTTATACCTACATAAATAGTTTACCTCTGATCATCATTCAAACATAATTCAGAATTATTCAAATGCAACAAGGTGCTGCAAACACACATAAATGGGATTGATCAATGTACTGTACTTTAATTGCACTTTAAATTCTCCTATTATCCCCTTGTGTTTAAGCAGATAATCTGCAATTTAAGGGGCAGTTCACCTTTCAGTTAACTTTTAATATGTTATAGAATGACAACTTTTCAATTGGTCTTCATATAGCTTTTGAATTATTTGCCTTTTTCTTCTACTTCTTTCCAGCTTTCAAATGGGGGCCACTGACCCCGATCAGGCACTTTGCTGATTCACGGGCGCAGGCATAACTTCGCTAGCGAAAGAGACAGACCCTATCGGTCATTCGCACTCTATCGCCAAGCGAATTTTCACTCTGGTGAATGGACGTTACTCCGCAAATTCATTAAGATATGGATTTTACTGAATGTTACCTCTTTCGCCAGACTTGCCTTCGCCAGCTCAGACCAGGCGAACTGCATTGGTGTGCATACAGTATATCTTCCTCAATCTTCTGTTACTTACATCATATTTTTGTGGAAAAAGTCCCAAAAAATGCTGGCGCCCTTTCCTTTTTTTCGAAGGATGGCTGCGAAGTTGTCGCTGCTTAGTAAATTTACCCCTAAAAGTTAACGCAAAGGTGAACAACCCCTGTAAGGATCAAGTAACATTCCCAAGCCAATAGTTGATACAAGTTTACTTCCCCATCAGATAAAATTATACTCTTGTAATAATATGGATTATAAAATATTTTATGTAGTGGCCCCATTTATAAAAAAAAAGACATTTACACATTAAATATATCTAATATATTTGGAACTATAAGGGCTGCTGCACTCTTCATTGCAAGCCACCTGTATGAATGTTGGTGATATAGGTCACCCTACACGGCCATATTTTCATGCTAAAAATTAGGTCCAACGAGATCCCCATGGTGGGAAATGGGCACTTCCTCATACAGATGAAGCCACTTGGATTTGTGAGATAAATGCGTCATGACTCAGGGTTAATTGAAGAAACTGCGTTATCTAAAGTCATCTTAACTCATTTAATGCATTTAACCTTTCCATTAGCATACCAAAGCACCATTGTGAACAATGGTGAATGCTTTAATTAGATGGGATGTTGTGACGCAGTTTTCTGTGTTAAATGAGATAAATGGGATATCTGTGTTTAGTTATTCTGTGTTAAACAGACAAACCAAAGTGGCTGCATCTGTATAACTGCTCAAAAGAACCCATTTTATCTCATGTGCAGCATAATTCAGATGTTTGTTTGTAACTAAAGCTTTGCATGGCACATCTAAATTAGACAAAGTGTAATCACAAAGCCATCATCAGTTTTGAGCTTCCTTAATTATAATTAATGATAACATCAAGTTTATAATGAAAGCATAAAGCATGCCTGGGGAGCAAACCTACAATACATCAAAAGTGCATTTATTAGGAAGCCAGAGGTGATTTTGTGCTATCTGATGTTTTAACTAAGGTTGCAAAACATGTATAATCAGTTCACCGGGCCTCTGTTTATTCTTCATCTAAATGTTACTTCAGGCTAACTAATTATGTTAAATATTTGTTATTAATGAATACACAGAATGCTGGACAAAAACTATTTTATGAAATCCTGTTTCCGACATGAGAGTTTCTCGGTTTGTTTTCAGTGAAGACTGCGACTGTATTCTTTCATTTTAAAGATCACTGAAGGGGAGCTAAGGGTTTTGAACCCCTGGTTGAAAAAGACACTGAAAGATGACCAGCCTAGCCTTCGATATACATCTTCTCTCACATTTATCTCCTCCTGACACATTCTGAGCAGCCTTTCCCCCACTAAGATCCTACTGGGAACGATTCAGAATGAGAAAAAAACATAAGCAGACAGCACAGAAATAACTGCACATTCGAGCCTCACAAAGACAGGTGTGGTGTGGGAACTCATATTATTTGTATTGTCTGATGCTGTTTGCGGTGGAGAGGGGTGGAGGGCTAGATTCTATGGACGTAACATTTTTTTTTTACGAATAGAAGCAATGATATCTGACATAAATGTCTTTGGCTTGCTATTCTTGCTTTAACTTCATTTAAAAACATTATGTATGCTACAGCTGACCCATTGCATTGTTTTGTACACCTTTATGGACCAACCCTCATCACTGTCTTTTGTAAAGTTTTGCTCTCAAAAGAGGAATTGTGCTCATTTTCATTTAACATGTTTTTCTTTATAAACCACTGCTTAAAAACCATGTGAACAAAAAAAAAAAAACAATATGTCAATAATTAAATAAATAATAATTTCATAGAACCAAATCACTACAGCTTTAAATTCCCAAGTCTATATATGACTTTATTTATGTTGGATCATAGTTCTGTATGCGATGATAACAGATAATAGATAGTAAAGATCATAGTAAAGATCATGAAATATATATAAATATTATATAAAAATGGAATGATTTGTTGTTAGGGTTTTGGTGCCTTATTCTTGGAGATTAATCTTTAAAAAAGAAAAAAAAACTCAAATCATCAGAGTGGTTTCTAAAAAAGTATATTTCTGGATTAAATTCCCTGTTTAATGGAGTCTGCTGATAAAGAAAAGATAAATATAAATGTCATTGCCAAACCCTGGTTTTAATACATGCTTTGCTTCTTTGAAGCCCAGACCTATTATCTCAAACATGTAGCCACAGATAGTGTTTTTTTTCCCCTATCTCCTTTTTGACAAATGTCAATCAGCATTAGAGCACTGATTTTTCAGAGGAGTGCAGTCTAAACTTCATGGTTAATTCTTTGGATCTCAAACATATTTTTGTAATATGATATATTATAGGTTAGTTTTTTTTTTAATAATCTATTGAGTAAAATAAAAGAACATACAAGCAATCAATACATACACCCAGGTTCTGTACATCAAAAGTTACTGTTAAGTCAAGTTGCTTGTGGCAACTAACGCTATGATCTTATGTGTTTATCAACCAGGGTTAGCAAGAAAGACTCTATAATAGGGAATAACTGAATTTAAGTTTGTATTGTATTATTAAATGTCATTTGTGCAATTAATAAATAAAATCTGAGATACTTAACTTTATGTAGGCATTCATTTGAAAATTTGTTGTGCATTGTATTAGAATTTTTATAATTATGCTTTATCCTTGAATAATTAAAGTCGTGTTTAAATAAAGTATGAATACATTGGATACAAAAAAATTCAGATATTTCAGGTAAATCATATTTATGTCCTTAGCCCAATAAAGAAATGTGTGTGTGTATATTCGGCCATTTTCAGCAGGATTTGGATTCGGATTCGAATCAAATATGAATCCTTAAAATCATGTGACTTTTCGTCACCAAACAAGGAAGTAAAAAATTTTTCATCACGCGCAGATCTATTTCTCCTCCTCCTCACTGTTTTGCATATGCAAATTAGGGTTCAGCTTTGGTTTGGTATTCCATCGTATCTTTCACGAAGGATCTGTGGGTTCGGCCGAATCCAAAAAAGTGGATTTGGTGCATCCCTAATATATATATATATATATTATATATATATAAAATTAAGTTAAGTATCTAAAAAATAAAAGACAATTCCAATAGAATTCAGTTTTACCTGTGCTATACAGTATGTGTTCATAGCTACTAAGTAATACCTAGTATTAAAAAAAATAGAGTTAGTCCAATGCAGGCTCTGAGCTGTTTAGAAAAATGGCCTAATATATACAGTGCATATCGACCATCAAAATTCCTTTTAAAGAAATATCCTTATCATACAGTAAGTATTTTGCTGAAGTCGGGGTTTGATGTCCTTGCAATTTTTCACCCTCCTTGATTGCAGAGTGCAGGTCTTTGGAGCCTGATTACTTTCCAGGCAGAATGTTAACCATTTGTTGCCAGTGGGGTGGGGGTTAACAAGTAACTGTTAAATATAATAGCTGAAAGTTTGGGAACGTGGAAAACATTTAGGCCAATTAGATACACTTATGTTTTCTACTGTACATAATACACTAAGCTAAAACAAATGTAAATTGAAATATAGAAGACATAGATATGTTTATTTTACAGCTTTTGTTTATGAGATTATTGATTTTAAGCAGATTGTGGTTGTTTGCTCTATAGAACAGTTATCAACAGACCATCAACTTTGTAAAGATACGACACAACACTTACATTTTATGTACAGCATCCAAGAAAAAAGAATGTAGAAACTTCAGTATTTTAAACAGTAGCCCGGTACAAAAAGGTATCGTTATATCTCATGATGGAAAATAGGCTGGAGAAAATGCTTTATCTTGCTTTGACAAAAGGCTTTGGGCCTAATTATTTTAAAGTACAATCCAACCAGAATCTTCTCATGCTTTGCTGCATTGAGTGACACTATTTGCAATGACCAGCCTGCTGAAACTGAGCAGGTTGCTGTCAGTTTAAAAATGACTATAATAAAAGTGACCATGAAGATGGATCTTGTGATTTTGCGTTTCTAATCAGTCATCTGTGAAGAGCACTTTTGCTTTGATTCAGCAGACTGGTGACAGTCATGATTGATAGTGCATGAGGATAAAAAAGGTTATTAACTGTCTTCCTATTAAAGTCAATGTAAAACCCCTCTAGGTGCAGCTCATGCTTTAAGTTAAATAACTTACTCAGGTAAGGTCATCGATGGAAACACTGCATCTATTTAACAGCAAAAAATTCAATACTGTGCTTGTCATTAAACATGCATTATCCTTTTTTTTGGTTGTTTGTTTTTCTAAACATTGTACTAGAGTAATACTATCAACTTTGCATCATGGTTATGTGTGAAACCAATCCATAATGTTTGAAGAGAGTTCACACACAAATATGTCGCCTCCTCTCAGAGGAGATGTGTCCTGTCAACCGGTTTGGTAACATACTGTACTTAGATGCAGCTTTTCAACATTAGAATTTAGAGTTTCAACCATGACTTGATTTTTTTAATACAAATTTGAGTTTCTGAAATCCAGATTTTAGCGATTTATTAATCACAAAAAACTCAAAAACAAAAAAATCTAAATGCTGGCAAACTCATGTGGAAGTCAATGGGAATTAAATCAAAATCTGGCAGACTCATCAAAAATGAAGAGTAGAATGTGCTTTCACTGGGTTCCTATAGTTTTTTTTCATGGTTTTAAGTGATTCAGATTTGAGTTTTTTCATAGCTAAGCACATACTGAAGATTTTTCTGTTTTTCTTAATGCTAAAAACATTTTATATATTTGCTATATCTGCCCCTTAGACATTCCCTTTGCCCATAAAGGCACATATATAACAATGCATAGGTAGAAAAGCGAAAAAGGACCGCACATGCTCACCGCTCTCCCCTCAGATCAGGTGCTCAGTCAGACAGTGTCCCCACTGTAAACACGACAAAGACTCGAAAGGCAGACGGCACTTCTGAAAATGGGGTTTATTGGAGTTCCTGCTGGAAAAACCTAACGCGTTTCGGGAGTTAGGCTAACCTATGACTAAGGGATAACTCCCGAAACGCGTTAGGTTTTTCCAGCAGGAACTCCAATAAACCCCATTTTCAGAAGTGCCGTCTGCCTTTCGAGTCTTTGTTATATAACAATGCAGCTGTTGGGTGAATGACCAACATCAAAGAACTTCCTAGTTATTTAAGGGTCACTTATGTCTATGCCTTGACTATGACTGGCCCTTTGCATCATATCTCCATCATATTCATTATAACACAGGTCACCTCAAAACACGATCCATTTGGTTGCAAACTGCATGTGTTTTCTGGTAGTACTAGTAATATTTCTGATGAAGCAATAATCTGCTCTTTTAATATAATCATACTTCACAAAGGGAGATAAAAAATGCACCACATTTTTACCAGTACCTTCTCCAAAACCAAGAAACATTTTTGTTATTAGAGCAGTTTTCGAGAATGGTGTGCAAAATGTTCAATACAAATGGAAAGCATTCTGTTGCTTTTAGGCATAGATTTATCAAGTAGAGGAAACAAGTACTGCCTTGGAATTGAATAACGTGTCATGGAAAAATATTATATCTACCCTGTTTTATGGAAACGTCTTTCATTTATAACTAAGCTGCAGGTAATTCAGATTTTTGCACTGTTCCTTTACAGACCTACGTATGTAATAAAATGCACCTTGAATCAAAATTATAAGTGATGCTGCATCTAGGCAATTTATAGACCTAAAATATTTTTTTAAAAAAACCCAATAACAATTTTTTAACAATTCTTCTCCTAGGAATGGTAATTTTAAGTCAACTTTGCTCTCCTGTAGGGAGAAGACTATATCTAGTCCTCATCCAATGGGTCTTTTAATATTCCTGTTTAACATGCCCTAATCAAATATAATTTTCCAGAACCATCAAACACAGGAAAATAACTCTTTAGGAATAGTTATCTTGGTAACCAATAACAGCGTGTTTATGGCCAGTTTTATTTGACCAATAACCTGAATGAAACCTGCAACTTTTGTTTGCTCATTGTACTTAGAAATGTTAGAAAGAAATTCCATAACCAAAATGGTTTGTTGTTATACTATAGTAGAATACAATGATCATGGCAGTTGTTAAATATCTGTGTAAAATTGTTGATGTTTTTAAATGTCAAAACAAGAAGACAAAAGAATTATGACAGCAAACTTGCCCTTAACAAAAGATGCTTCCCTTATTAGAAATCCTAGAATTTATAAGTGAATTTAAGTCTTATCAATTGAGTGACAAAATGAATAAAGTATTATTATGCACCAAACCAAATACAAGTAACTGTATACTGTATATGTTAGTATTTTTTAAAGTATTTGCACCAATAAATGAAAGAGAAAAAAAACCTAAAATACATTTTTAAAAAATTCAGAGAAATAAATCACAATGTTGCTCTAATAATATCTAACCATTATCTGGAGGGTAAGTATCACAAAGAGCAGATGTGGTTGCTTATATAGGGCCAAGGGTCATAGAAATGAAAAAAAAAATCCAATTTGCATCACAAATGTATTTAAAGTTACTAATCTAGAGACAGCTGTAGAACGGGAATGCCCAAGTGTTAAAGGAATACTCTGTAAAATTAGATTATTTACACAATCACCATTTAATTATATTAGGATTAAAATCATACTAACATCAATGATATCATGTTATACTTTAATCATATGGTATATTGGCCTGTGGAAACATATTTAAACATATACAACACTAATGAGTTAATGTAAAGTGATGCTGGATTTAATGGATTCTAGAGCATTTAGATCTACCTAATTTTCTTTAGATAATCACTGTGGAATTACTGTTTTAAGGAGATTACTGTTATAGTATTAAACAGTGAAACACATGTTTGTGATGTTCATTGCTTTCTCTAGATACTAAGAATCCAGTAAAATCCCATATTATCAGCTGAGTACTGTACATGTCAACATTCAGCATTTGCGATTTTATGTATTTTCTAATTATTCTACTGAAGGATATTAAAAATGGAAGGGATATTAAAAGGGATATGAAAAAGAAAGAGAATATAAATTTTTGTTGTGCAACATATTGCTTTTATATGAAAATAACAAAAATAATCATATTTTTTTTTCTCATAAAAGCTTTTGTTTATATAAATGAGAAATAACTGAGGAAAATGAAACCATAGGAGTCTTTTCTGCAACAGCATTCTTTCTTATGGCCAAAGCTTCAGAGACATGTTATATTTAGTTGCCTCTAAGCTTGCCATTTGGTTATTTTAAGTAGGATTAAAAAATTCTGACCTCCGCAATTTACTCCATCTTTTTTTCTGCGTTAACAAAAAGATTTTTTAAATAATTTGAGACTGCAGAAATTGTGATTTAAAAAGAACTTGGCATTGCAAGGTCTCTTATGTACCTACCAGGCACTTACATCAGGTCACTCTTTGAAGCTGAGAAGGCACAGAAGAGCAAATTAACATAGACTCTAAGTGCAAATTCAGACCATAAATTGTCCCTTTAATTGATAAAAGAGTCTGGCCATGAGATAATAATACACTGGTAATTTCTACAAGTTGACAAGAATAAAGCAGGGCTACTGTATCTGAAATTCCTAATGCAAAGAATCACAGTAATCATGAGGCAAAGGGAGATAGCAAATGCAATCTAGAGTAAACCTAAAGCACATCGGCCACTAAATAACATCCCTGTTATCTGATAATCATGATAATATCCAGTTGCTTCTCAGATGCTTCTCATTAAGGAAAAATTATGCCAGGTTTGAAAAGGAAGTAAAGCAAATCTTAAATGAGAAGTCTGGTTCTGTATAGCAAAGCCTGTAAAACAGTATGAAATATATTTTTCAGATGGACAATGAACCAGTGTGTAAGGAGAATCAAAAAATGATCTTTAGACTACTGACATGAATGTGCTACAGGACCAAAAACAGCTGTTCATCACTGATGTCCAAACAAAGAGAACTTATAAAAATATACATGTATAGATGGTACAATCTATGTTGCTATAGCAGATACTGTATCAAATAAACACCATTAATGTATATAAGCAGATGTAATGCACAGAGTGACTCTATCAAACTGTATTTATGTGTTTTGAGGTTTTTTTCCATGTCAGCATTTTCCATTATATCCCCATGAACTGCAGCAGTCTGCACATTTAACTGCTATTTATTCTGCTACATATCTGTGTGGTAGAGGTTTATGATGTTAATGACCTGTTGGACAAAGTAATTTTAAGGCTCAAGACCATGCTTCAGTTCTCCCTTAATGCTTAAAAAATAAATTTTAAATTTGTTTGACTTTCAGACCATACTGCACCTGTCTGCCACATTTTTTCTCATGGTATTTATATAGCGCACACACATTTTCGCAGAACTTTAAAGAGATACATAATTCACATCAGTTCAGGCTCTAGTGGAGGTCCCTATCACATACACACACAGCAGGGCCACCTTTATTAGTAGTCTGTCTGTATGTGTCTTGAATGTTGAAGGAAGTTGGACAACTGGGAGGAAATCCAACTATACACAAAGCCTCCTTTGTGAAGCTAAATGCAGCATGCAAAGAGATTCCGCAACTGCTCATTTTTTGCACTTGTGCTGTATTCATCTGCAAATGGTAGAAGAAGGATTACCAAACACTCAAAGGCATGTGAAGCGGGGCGAACCCCTGTGTGTTTATTCACGTCAGTGATGTAATGTTTCCGGGGCGGACCCCTTCGTCAGACATGCCTTTGAGTGTTTGGTAATCTTTCTTCTACTATATTATTGGAGAGGTGCTGACCTCTTTTCCAAACACCAGGCATGAAATTTGGAGAGGCTGGAAAGATAGGTATCATATTTACTTCTTCTGCAAATGGACCTCGGCCTCTGCAACCTACAGAATGAATTTTTGATCCAGTGTTGATTGTGTTTGTCAGTGCAGGATCCAAGAGAGGCAGCTAGGGATGATATATATGTATCCCCTCAACAACTCCTACCCACCTTGGGTGGCTGGATGCACAGCCTGTATCAGGGCCCATCCTTACCTCCTGTCATAATGAGATGGCTTAACTGTGCAAACACACTTAGCGGATTTCGTTGAAGAAATGCGAGACTTCGCATTTTCGAGCCAACATTGTCTTCCACAAGCAAAATGTCTTACTACATTACCTGCTAAGTGTTTGTTGATGACTTTTTACTTAAAGGGATACCGTCATGGGAAAAAATTTTTTTTTCAAAATGAATCAGTTAATAGTGCTGCTCCAGCAGAATTCTGCACTGAAATCCATTTCTCAAAAGAGCAAACAGATTTTTTTATATTCAATTTTGAACTCTGACATGGGGCTAGACATTTTGTCAATTTCCCAGCTGCCCCAAGTCATGTGACTTGTGCTCTGATAAACTTCAATCACTCTTTACTGCTGTACTGCAAGTTGGAGTGATATCACCCCCCTCCCTTTCCCCCCCCAGCAGCCAAACAAAAGAACAATGGGAAGGTAACCAGATAACAGCTCCCTAACACAAGATAACAGCTGCCTGGTAGATCTAAGAACAACACTCAATAGTAAAAACCCATGTCCCACTGAGACACATTCAGTTACATTGAGAAGGAAAAACAGCAGCCTGCCAGAAAGCATTTCTCTCCTGAAGTGCAAGCACAAGTCACATGACAAGGGGCAGCCCGCAAATTGACAAAATGTCTAGCCCCATGTCAGATTTCAAAATTGAATATAAAAAAATCTGTTTGCTCTTTTGAGAAATGGATTTCAGTGCAGAATTCTGCTGGAGCAGCACTATTAACTGATTCATTTTGAAAGAAAAAATTTTCCCCTTTAAGTTACAACCAGACCCAGAAATGGAAGAGATGCTAGACAAAAAAAGCTTAATTGGCAAAAAAACACAATATATAAAAAAGAAGGTCACTTACAAATGGCCTTAAGGTTGTCTTTGTCTACAATAGTCCTCTGAATATTTTCTTGGAATTTACATTGACATTGGGACAGATATTAGAGCAAATTAGTTCACCTGTTCTGTGTGTAGCCCTTGGCAATCATTCAGAACTATTAAAATGATATCCTATTTGATCACTGATAAAGGAAAATCAGGTTCACTAATAACCTCCATAAGTACTGTATGTGTGAAAGGTTAGTGGTTGACTGAAGTGCAAGCAGGTCAAATTATTGGTTTTATGCAATTTGACCTTTAGTTAGCCAGATTTCTTACAGATGAGGATGTTTGGGGACTGATTATACATTCTTAATATCTAATTGTGGCAAAAAATCCAGTCCAATCTGTGCTTCTTCTCCAGTGCACTTTCATCTAATCAGCTCATGTATCAGACCAAAATAATATCACATACATAATATATAACATAACATATGAAATAGTCCTATTCCTCTCTTAAATTTTAGATCGAGTAATTGCTTTTTTACACATTATATTTTTTCAATAAAGAACAATAAATGTATGTTTCACCATTAGAAATATCCTGTTCAGCGGTATAGTAGGAAGAGAATGAATTAGCAACTCACCAGGAAATTACTTTTTGCCTTAAATAACATTCACTATTTTTATTTCTGACTTTTTTTCCATGGAGGTCTGCTCTGTTTTGGAGCACATACATGTACAGTCACCTACACATACAGAGTCACCAACAGTATACCTACAGTCATCCACATGGTTTGAGACTTTTTTCAAGAAATTGACATTTGGACAAACGTTTTAGAAGGACAATAAGCAAAAATAAATGGTCACATGGGTCTAGCTCAAGAAAATAAAGTCCTGCAATACTTCAATCAAAGCCCTGCTCTCAGTCAAATTGAAAATACATAGCCCTATTTTAAAATTTACATATATGGGCTTCATTTCTCAAAATGACCATAATGCACCACTTAAGTTCCTTTAATCATAATTCTGTGATTCCCTTTTATATGGCTTTTGATCAGCTCTCTGCTTGGCAAATATTGTTTTCTCTGCGATGAATGGCAAAATGCAAAGACTTGGAATGAATTTTGTATTACAGGAAAACTTGTGAGTTTCATAAATGGACCTCATTATGTTTATTTTTTGCATGAATATTTCATAGTGTTTTTATGACTTGCACCTAAATGTCATGATTACCATTACTTATAACTTGTAGGAGGGTTTCACTTCATTATGTTTAGTAAGTAAAACACAGAGAAGACTGTAAGTGCATTGATACATTGGTTTGGATGTTTGATGTATATTATGGTTTATGGTTTAGTTAAACCCAAAGGAAGAGAAGTTAAGAATACCCGTTAGACACCACAAGTTTGTTTTTCAAACTGTAAATAGCCTTGAATATTATCTGCACTTGTGTTTGAGAACATTGGGATTATCCAAATAATTTTTTTTTCCAGGTCCACATTTGGCTGTGCTTTCTCTGTATTTGCATCAGTGAATAATGAATAACAATGACATAGAAAACTAGAAGGGTCTAAACAGACTAATGTACATAAGTCATGAAACAATAAGAAAATCTAGAAGTTTCAAACCTGTAAGACAAGAGTACAGAAAAACGCCTAGTTTGTCAATATTATTTATGTTGTTGTTCCAGTTTACCAAGGTGCTTTTCTAGTGTCTTAATGTTTACTCTGTGCATCATTAGGAATTGTCCATTTAGATGAAAAACGGGAATGTCGTACTTATATCGGTCATACCAGGCTGCATTCTCCGGCTGAGTTATATCCACTTGCTCTAGAACAAACCTGTCCATATATGGTGCAAGAGTTTTTTTTGCTTCATCACAAAGAGGACATGGATTCTTTGTAAACAAAGTCAGCACTGGTCTTTCCCTCTGGGACAAGAAAAACCTCTTTATCATAAGTAATCCCGAAGATCTTGCTTTCTGATCAAATATTAACTGTAACATCGCGTTTCCTGGAGATGCTACTGCGCCAACGCCAAGTGCAAAAGTCCATTATCCAAATAATTTAACTTATTCCTAAATTAAATCTGGTATTCTTCCATTTCTTTTTAATAATATCAACATTACCCAGATAATGGTTACTTTTTACATTTAAATATATAAATATACATTTAGTATGTAGCCAAAATATTTGAGTAGAACTTTCCAGGTACAGTATTTAAATATTTGCACAATGAGCCCCTTGCCACCAATAGCAAGGTCAAAGTTCTCTTAATATTAACAGGCAGAGGAATAACTATAATAAGGAAGATAGTTAAGGTGATTTTAGAGTAGACTTAAGATATGGAGACCCAAATAACAGAAAGATCCCAAGCATGGCTAAAGCTCCCCATAGACGCGACAATTCTTCTTGCCGAACGACCGATTTTAGGGAAGCCCGACCAATCCTTCGAAATTATCGTGCGGTTAGTGGTATTCGAACGATCGTACATCTTACGATTTTTCGGCCGACATCTGTCGGGAAATTGATCAGCCAGGTCAAAAAATCTTTGTCGGTCCCAGTGCAATCTATCTAATGTTTGCAGGGCCAAGCAGGCAGCTCCCCTTTGTTTTTCTGGTAAATTGGTCTTTTTAGTTGATGGTAAATTCGTACATTCGTACGATCGTTCTGAAAAGATCGTGGTCTCACGATCAGGATCTGATCTTTTAAAAATCAACATCTATGGCCAGCTTAAATCACATTATTTCCCTTCCAGTGTGATGCATATACACTACTTTATTATTTAACTACTTGATAACAATTGTAGAAAAACATAATTGTTGTGGGGGTCTCTAACTTTTTAACAAATATATATATATATATACAGTATAAAGAGAGGGAGAGAGAGTGGGAACCCTACCATTCCCTTACTTCTAAATAGGGATTGGGGAGCTTGTAGTGAGATTATGCCCCAATCAAATATCTAATCTTTTTTTTTATTACTGTATTTTTCAGTGCAATTATTCCAAATTTTTGGTGAATCATGGTAAATGAAATCCCACAAGTAGTAAATTATTTGTGTGTGTCAAAAAATGTTCTTAACATGGGTCTTAACCATCTCCCCAATAAAAAACTTTTAGCTTTAGCTTGACATAATATCAAAATAAGGAGGTCCATTTTTTAAAGGTCAATTATTAGAGCTTTTTGAAACCACAACTGATCTCCATTTCTCTAAAATCACTAATACCATGAAAGTTATTAAAAGATCTGAATATAAAAAGTATGAAAGTAAAAAGTGCAGAAAAAATACTCTGAAAAAAAATCCAAAAACCTCTGAAAGTCTTAATGGTTCAAAAAAGTTCAGTAGAATCAGCACATTGACTTCTATTAGACCTTGAAAGCTTTAACTTGCGGAAGTTTTGTATTATAGTTTTTTGTGGTTTTTAAAATTAATAAATCTCACATTTTAGAATCTTAGAGATTTTTTTTTAAAAAAAACACACATTTTCAGAGGAAAAAAATTATTTGTTAGTAAATAAGCCTCTTATTTACTAACAAATAAGTGACCATTTTGCTAAATGAGGACCCATGCTATGACCCTTCAGACCAGTCTTAATACTAAAAATATGAACTAAAATATGAACGCTGACATCCCTTTACCTGGTTGTGACCACAAAGAAGAGGGCAATACAAAATCTTCAAAAGTCATTAACACAACAACTAAAAAAATACAATTCCCAAAATAACATCCTGTTCTTTGTGACCCCAGGTGGAAAAAACAGGAGTCAGTTGGAATGAACTAAGTAGAAATGCAACCAATCAAGTGACAAGTGACCTTATCTACCAAAAGTTGTGACTTGGCATTTCCAAGTGTCTATCTGCATAAGATATTTTTTTTAAATGTGTGTTTTGTAGAATTATTATTGATAAGTGAGTTTTTATTTTCCTTTTTGATCCCCAGACATTCATTTATCATCTAATATTAACTCCAACCTTCAAATTTGTGAATCTGCATTTTATAATGAATCACACTTGGTTATAAATCATCTTAGGATATTCACATGATTTATCATTCTGCACCAGCTCCTAAGACAAGGGTTTGGCAGTTAAGGGAATACTCAATATATCAGTTATTTAGAAAGGTTACACAGCCATTCTGGTATCACTGCTCAGGAAAGATCAATTATATTTTTCTAAAACCTAATGTTTAACATTGTGGAATTTTAAACTTGAACTTTGGGTCTTGCACTTTTGTCATTGTTTATATTTCAGCAGCAGAATTACAGGGAAAAAAAGTCATTTTTAAGATACAGAAAATTTGCTGTTCAATTTAAAGAGCTTTATTACTTTGGAGAAGTCCCCCAATTAATTCGCTGCTAGGGAGTCCTTCAGTAAAATAGGAGAAATGGGAAGGGCTCTATGGCTACAAAGTGTCTCTTTCTACTGTAGCTTTTTCCAGTAGGACCTTTAGTTTATACATTTGCACAGTGCAATAGATTTTCCTCTAAACTGTGCCCAAGAGCATTGATTGTGACCTCATTGCTCACAAAGTACTTTTTGTGAAGGTGAAAATACTACTACTAAACAACAGCAGGACATGAAGTAGTAACAGATGAGGGGGCCACACAAGTGTTAAAAAATTAGGTGTATTTAAATAAAAAGTGTTATTTACACCACTGGTAAATATATGTTCTGGATCATGTGCAAATGTCCCAAATTCAATAGCAAAAATTGTTCCCCTTAGTGCTCAAAAAAATATTTTATGCGCACATATTAAACCTGTGTGCACATTTTTTTAAAAAAAAAAAATATAAAACCGTGTGCTTAGGTCAAAATAAATATGAAATTTGGTGTTTACACACAAAATATTTTGTTCACACCACAATATCTTGTATGTTCTGACCCCAAAATTTGTGTGTGCATGTACTATTGCACAGCCTCGAGGAAACATTGTTTCCAAGGTTGGCCACCAGCAACCCGCATCAAAAAAATATACAGCAACGAAAGTACTTTGCCAGCCTGAAATATTCAACATTGAAACATTTTGAAAAATCACTAAAAATCAATCACTGAATATTGTTGTATGGGGTATGTGCCCCAGGCCACACCCATTCTAATCCCATGATTTACTGTTTCCAACTCATCAGCTTCCCATGGTAACAAAACAAAGTCTTCTCCCTTTAGAAGATTAGAAAATTTGAGAGAACTGTAATCAAAAACAACTGCAAGTATTCCCATAGTGTTGAATGGATTTTTCAAGAGATAAAACATAAGATAATAAGGGTCATTCATGGTTCTCCTGGGGGAGTTTCTGCACTGAGCACTTTGAACCTGATAAAGATGCAAATGGCAACATCACTGGGCACAGGCCAGCCCTGTCCTTAATGCCTGCAAGTTATGGGGCAGGAGGTGTGACACCTACATGCTTCCACCTGCCACCTTGACTAGAGCACTGCATAATGCAGACAGGGTTAGCTGCTAGTGATGGGCGAATCTGTGGCGTTTAGCTTCTCCAAAAAATTGGCAAAAAATGGCAAAAAATTCAGAAACGCTACTGTTTTGTCAAAATGTAAAGTCAATGGGCGTTCAAATAATTTTGAAGAGTGACAATTTTACACGTGTGACAATTCTGATGAGCAACATAATTTTTTTTGTCGCAGCAGATTTTTCACCGGCGAATTTTTGCGGCAGTTTCTCGAATTTATTCGCTGGTGGCGCAGAGGAGCTGTAAATATATTTTCCTAGTTAAATAAATCTGTCTCTATGTATTTCCTAGTATACTGTTACAGCCATGACAGGCATCAATCCCTATTATTACTAGAGGTGCAGGTTACTCTGGCATCATCAGTCAGAAAATACCTGCTACAGATAAGCCAAGACTCACAAAGCCTCAATGTAGTACAAAAATAAAGGGGAGAACAGCATCAGTCCTGGCATCTGTTAAAGGGACTGGCTCCGGCTCAGACAGCCAAACACATTTATTTACAAAAAAAGTAGTTGTTGGAAAGTGACCTGTAGGTTGAGCTTCTTTTTATCATTTAAATGAAAACCATTCTACTAGGTTATTGCTGCTTGACTCATGCAAAAAGCACACAGGCAGCTTTCCTGAACATTTAGCTAGAGCATGAGGCAGAAAAGGCCTGCAGTATATTTAAATATAGGTGGGAGGGCAGAACAGGAGATTCAGGAGTCGGGTTTGTAATTCTGTTTGCAAATAGCACCAAGTCACTGCCACCGCACAGTCTCAGGATTAAAGAGCTGCCGTAACAGTCAGGAAAACAGTGTAGCAAAACATTATACAGAGGCACACATAGATATAATTATTAAGACCACATCAAATAATTTTAAAAATACAGCAGGGCAGGATATAGCTAGGTGTACTCTTCCCATCATAAGCAACCATTGATAACGATTGGCAAGACAGGTACCAGCAATAGCACCAGCATGGAATGTACAGTAAATGGGTTTTTTAAATCCGGGTCAAAACTATACACATAGTTTCTTAACATACCCAGCAAAATGAAAGCTGCTTTTCCTGAGAGTATGTTAGCTGACTTCAACATCACGTATGCCTTCAAAGCCCTGGCTTGTTCCTCTGGAAAAACAAACCTGAATGTATCCGCTGGTTTCTAATAACGACAACTTTACTCTTTTTCTGTGACTTTTGAGTGAATATATTTAACCTCAACAAGCTTGATTTTTTTTGTACAATTCCAGGCTGTTCCGGTGTGCCCTTACCATACAATTCAGTCCTCTGATGGCTTCTTTGATATTAAAGAAGTGGTTAAAACTTTAATGCCATAAATGCAATATAAAATAACATGTATTTGTAAACCAGAGAACCCTGGAACTGCCACCACCAGCCTGGACCAAGTGGTAATTCCAGGGAACCCCTAGCAGGTTGCATCCATGAACACAACTCAATTGCACCAAGCAATTTGGAAGCTAATACCTTTATTGATTGTGAATGATTCATCTGCTAATTTGCTAAATTGTCATGGCTGCTACTTAGCCTGTGCAATTTTGCTCAAATTATGGGAGTAAATGCTGCATTTTGTTTTGTGCCAAAGCTGCACTTTTGCACCTGTGTTTGTAAATGAGCCCTTTTTAATTTTAAGTGTTAACCAGCTGTAGAAGTAAACATAAATATTTACAAATTAAGATAGCTCTTTGTAATGGATGAGCTCCACTAATTCACATGTATAGGCTACAACAGAGCTTTTTAATGTATTTTATCCAACTTTATAAATGGATCTCATAGTGTGAGATGTTGTTGGGTCCTAAGTAATTTGGTAATTTATTAAATTATATAACTTTTTTTTAAACTTTATTAAACCACTATACAGAGGTGTTAAGTAATGTGTTTTAAGAACTAAACAATTACTCTTTTGCATTATTACTAATACAGGAATCAACAGATAGAACCACTAGGTAATGCTGTATTACACATAGAGATCTCCTTTAAATTAGAATATTTAGGCATGGCTAATCAATAAAAAATATCCAAATCTCTTGACTCAGGATACATACTACACTTCTTCAAATAGCATTAAACCTTTCTTTCCCTTAATTTCACATATTTAAAAAGCTGCAATGGCAAAGTGCAAAAATTGGAAACTAAAAAATTGGTAGTAGTTTCTAATTATGGCATTGCTGACAGCAATTGATGGGCGAATTTGTCCTGTTTCGCTTTACCAAAAAATCAGTGAAATTCCTGCGAAATTCGTGAAACGGCGAAAAATTTGCAAAGCGCAGTGAAGTCAATGGGTATCAAAATTATTTTAACGCGCATCAGTCGACACCCACGAGAATTTTTATACACACACCTATTTTGTTCAAATGCATTAAAGTTGATGGGCGTCCGAATAATTTTGATGCGTGACAATTTTTATGCACACGTCAGAATATTATTATTATTATTCTGACGCGCAGATTTTTAGCAGGCAATTTTTTCCTGCAGTTTCCTGCATTTTATCGCCGGTGGTGAAACGTGGAAATTCGCCGTGAATTTGCGTCTCACGAATTTATTCGCTCATCACTACTGTCAGGTTTTTAAAGATATGGTATAAAGGAAAATAATGTTTTACTGCTATTTAATAATAATAATAATAATAATATTTGGACAAGTGGAGTATATATCTTGAGTCAAGAAAAATGGATATTGATTGGGGGCCGAGTGGGAGTGACCAGGAACCAGCGCTGGAGCTCGGGATAATATTGAGCTCCACTATCGCTCACTAGAGTGATGGCTAATAAATACAATACAATATGTTACCTAACTGCGATACAGGGCAAACAGGGTAACAGTCCTTTAATTGATAAGAAATGTTTCATAGCAATTGTCTGTGCATCCAATACTGGATTAATACATTATGTAGTACAGCCATAGGAAAAATGTGTAAATAATAAACCACAGCTTGTGTCAATATTATATTTAAATGGAAATAAAGTTATGTGTACTGTATGATACAAATGTGCCCCAGCTAAGGATAGACTTGACCACTTTTGTTGATATAATTTAATCTACACAATTCTTTGTGTGTTATGGTAGCGGTTCCCAAGCTATAGGTGTGACTGGCCCAGGGAGGGTTAACAAACACAGAGAGTAGTGCTACACAATCAATCTTATCGCTTTTTGTAGAGTCAGGTGCAGGCTGTGACTCTGTCTGCCCAGGTCCAGTTCCAATTCAGGTACAAATTTCAGCAGCACTCCGGTATAGTGAAAAATAATTTATTTGTGCAAGTGAAGCAATGTTTCGGGCATAACCAGCCCTTTATCAAGCTTGATAAAGGGGTGGTTATGCCCAAAACTAGCGATGGGCGAATTTGACTTTTTTTTGACTTTTGCCAAAAATTCTCCGCCGGCGAAATGTCACCAACGGCCATTAAAGTCTATTGGGCGTCAAAAAAAAATTTTTTGTTGTTGTTGTCGCACGACGCCATACAAGTCAATGGGCATCAATTCGCCCATCCCTACCCAAAATGTTGCTTCACTTGCACAAATAAATTATTTTTCACTATACCAGAGTGCTGCTGAAATTTGTACTGGAATTGGCCGAGGGAGTGTTGATACAGTGCAAGGGGGTCTCAGCCAGACCAAATGTTGAACTTTCAAGAGCACCTGGCCAACAGTAGGGCCATAAACTGGTGCCTGATTTTGGGTAATGCATGTTTTCCAACATCATGGGAGAGGGACAAATTACTCAAAATAACCCCAGCCCTGTTTCAAAGTGAATGGGGATCTCCTGCAGGCGCCCAGTGCTGGCAAGTGACCATTACTTGTTGCTTGAGAAGAATATTATAATATGAATATTAGAAGAATATGTAGCTCTGCATTTTTAAAGGGATACATGGCCATCAGTTGACAGTGCCAGGATCTGCTCTTAAATTTCAGTGAAGTTGTGGTTTTAACAAGTGATAAACAGGATCTTGATCAGCAGGGTTCTCTCTCAAATTTTCCCAGGGCCATAAAATATCTGGTGATATCGATAAAGTAGTGATGAGTGAATATGTCCTATCTTGCTTCGTCTGAAAAATTTTAGAAACTGCTAAAAAAATTGTGAAATATTAGTGAAACATATTGAAGTCAATAGGCAACAAAGTTTTAAAAATTGTTATATGCAACAGTTTTATACATCCACCTATTTTTTTCTCCCTCCAAATGCATTAACATCAATGTCTCATCAATGTCTCTCCCTCCAAATGCATTAAAGTTAATGGGTGTTTTTTCTTATGGCAACTTTTTTGTCTCTGCAACAATTTTGTTGCAGTGAATTTCCAAAAAGGCAATCAGAACACTCTGTGAGCCAGAGTTCTCCAACCTTTTTTTAAACATGAGTTAGGGAGCAACGCAAGCGTGCTAATTATACTGTAGGCTGTGATTGGCTATTGGTAGCTCCTATGTTGGCTGGCAGTCTACAGGAGGTTTTGTTTCCAAGTACATCTATCAGTTTTTCTTTTTTGCAACAAAAACTTGCCTCCAAGCCAGGAATTTAAAAATAGGCAACTGCATTGAGGCCACTGGGAGCAACTTCCAGGGGGATCACTGATGTAAGCCCTGAGCCTAAGGTAGCTATTATGTCCTACTTCTCAAGTGATGGAACCACCATACTTCTCAGATTGCAATGAGCTACTTTCAGATTGTCATCAAGAAATCTAGCTTATCAGATGGTAACAACTTGTCTCCAAAATCCCTTCTGCTACTGTTTGTCTGGTATAGTGTGTTTATTTCTTTGATCCTACAGGAACACAAATATCCTTAAACAAAAAGATATCTCATTGTACCTTCACAGCAGTGTCAAATGTGTTGTAAACGTCTACTGGAGGCAAACCGAACAAAATGTAATTTGCAAAATCAGCTGGAAGAGTAAAAAAAACATCCTCTGCTACAAATGAGAGACCCCTTAAAGGTTTGTGTTATGGATGCAGATTTGTAACTGTCACTTTACATTAGCCAAATCAATAAACAAAGGGTACTTAAGACACATAAGTATATTGTACATTGTATTGGGTTGGATTATAGATACAGTAGGTTCATTAGATCTAAGGGAGATAGCCCCAGTGCCCTGAGCTGTTTTAAGACCATGGTGGGCCCATATTACTGTGCCACACACAACAAACTTTTTGAAACCATGCCCAGTTTTTGACCACACCCCCTAAATATAATATAACACTATACAACTATTAGTTATTACTATAAAACAATCCAGATAAGCCAGACGTGGTGGCAGTATAAATACTACAGAAAATAAATAATCCGAATAGTTACGATAGATGTATTAGTACAATTACTAATGTAGATATTCAGCATATTAACTCCAATGGTGCCGGTATAATCGCTGTAGAATAGACAATAATCAACCAATCCCAGACTGCCAGTAAAATTACTGAAAAATGTCCAATAGGCACTCCAATAACACCACACATGCCAGTAAGATCACTGAAAAATGGCGATTAACTTCATACATGCCATTAAGGTCAGTGGATAGATTGAAAGCATTACCTTACACTTGCCCAAGCAGAATACCAGTAGTGAAGTTTTCTACTTTCCTTGTGCTCCCACTGCTGCTTGGTGTGCTCTCTCTCTCTGTCTACCTGCCTGCTGAGTATGCTGCAGGAACATCCAAGATGGCCACAGTGGAACACGTGGTCCTTTGCAAAATACGGAATAACTCAGGGAGCAAGGAGTAAGGGCAAAGGGAGCTGTTGGGTTAGGAGGGCAGCAGAAGGGAAACAAATTAAAAGAAACCTTCTGCCACAGTGGGCCCCCTCAAATCCATGGGCCCTGAGAAGATGCCCTATGATTAAAGCTGCCCTCCCAGTGCCAGCTAGTTACCATAGATAGAATTTCTAAAGGGCTAATATTATTTGCATATTATTGCTTCTTAATTTGAAAGAAGGTATTTTTCGGCCTCCTCCCTTTCCAGAGTAAGGGCAATGACGGGATATATATTTATTGTTTAAATGTATCAGCACTCTCTGTAAGTGAAAAAAAAAAAAATCAAAATTTATTTGATTGATTGATGGTGAAGCACGTCTTAATCCAAAGCTTCGGGGGGACCTTTTTTAAGGTAGTATCTGGTAATCTAAAAAAATTTACGGTTTTCCTGTATTTCTTTAAAACATTAAAAATACGAGATTTATTAAGTGAAAAAAAACCACGAAAAACTCTAATATGAAAATTGGCCAGGTAGAAGTTCTCAAGGTCCTATAGAAGTCATTGGGGGCTGCACTGAACCGATTGGCCCATTTTTTTTATCAATTCAGACTTTTAGAGTTTTTTCTGATTTTTTTGCTAGCAATTGCAATTGCAAACTGAAATTTTTAGACATTTTCAAGGTATTTGTGTTTTTTAGCACATTGTTCAGAATTGTTTTCCATTCTGAGTAAGATAATAATAATGGTTCCTGGATCTACTTCTTTATGAACTATTTATGATGAGTTATCAGAAGTTAATTGTAATATTTGTTCTTTCTCAATTGCCAAAGAAGTCATCCAATCCTTTCTTCAGACTATTGCATGTGTGTGCTTCACAGCTCTCACTCTAAAAACCTTTTTAGATGGAACCTTCTTTCACAGGGATGCTCTAGTATCCTATTTGTAATAAGACATTAGAGAGTAGATTATAAGCTCCCCCGTACATGGCAATGATATTACCCCCTTAAGGGACTCTTCTCTAGCGTAAACAAGCCCAGGAGTCAGGAGTGGTGATTCATCAGCCTGTGTATGGCCAGATTTAGACTAGATATGTGCAACAAGGTCAATACAAACATTTGCCTAATCAACATTTCTTTCCTGGGATAGTACAAGTGACGAGCAGACATTCATTTAGACAGGAAAGAAAGCAGGTTTCATCACCAACATAGAAAGATGTGCGGATGATTTACATTTTACAAGGTTAAAGAAAGTTTAAGCTTAATGGACTCCTGTCTTCAGCCTTAGTGTCTATGTAACATGGGCTTTCATGGATTTTTCTTTGGGGGCATCTGAAATTCAGTTGTTCATGTTCGCTTTGGGTGCCTTTTGTTTCATTTAAGTATATGTTAAGATGCTTTTATTTTTCTCTAGTTAAATATAATGTAATTAGAGATAATAATACTCTTTGGAATGCATTGTTCTTGTAGGGATTAATGCAGCTATTTTCATACTTACAAAAATAAACTGCATACCATAAAGAATTATGTCAAATACATAGAAAAAAAATACATTGTGTGTGTGTTACCTAATACTTGCTGATTAATTATACGCTTTGTGTGCAAGTGTAAAGCACAAATGTGTCATAGTACAATTAAAGCACCCAGGGTTATACAGACCCCTTGGTTCCCAAATATATTGGAATATATATAAGGGTGCAGTACAATAAAGCTTCATTGTAATTTAGTAATCCATCAGCAGCCTTATGGGGCAGATACAGACAGTGGGGCAATTCCAATAAATAGAATCAGTGTCAGGGATGTTTAACCCTCCCCTTATCAGAGGGGAATAGATCCATAACGTTTTTACTGCAATGATGACTACATTGATGATTCCTTAAGGTTTTTATTCAGCATTCTGTAAATAATGTATTTTCACTGAATAAACCACTTGTAGCAGTCAGTAAGTCTTGCTAAAAGAGTAAAGCTCACATACAAAAGTAAATGCACATACTGATAAAATTGAAATGAAATTGCACATTACACTAATACACTATTTTGGGTGCAGGTAAGGTGACCTGATGATCACAGTTGATAGCCATGTACTACTGGTACCTTTTGGTTGGTCAGTTGAGCAGGTCACAAAATGATTGAACAGATTGAACAGTTTTATGTGCCTCTGTGTGGTTGTATTTTGTCTGCCATAGAAGGTGGGATGTGACAAATGATCCCAACAACGTGTGTTTTCAAATTTTGCCACTCATTGTTAAATCACTTAATATCATCCTACAGGGGGCACCATTGCTCATTACTTTCTATTGTTGTCAGTTGAAAGATTCTAATTTAAGGCTCATGGGAGGAGCAGTTTACTATAGAATGAAGATTTCTGGATTTGGAATCAAGAATTACTTGTGTGTTCTAAGCCAAAATCCATCAACTCTCTTTTCCAGTAGTCTACAAAATGAACCAAGCTTGATTTGTATCTGTATTTGCAGTGCTGTGCATTAAATCAATACATTAATAGAAAAGAAATTGTAACAATATAATACTAGAAGAAACAAATAAAAACAACAATTCCAGAGATTCAAGATTCAAAGATTAGTGTTAACAGAGGAGTTAACAGAGGAGTTCCCTGTCCCATAGAGCTTGCAATCTATACAGCTGAGGATCATTCTTTTAGTCATAGTTCAGCACATGTTCCTCATACAGTTTTATTGAATTAGAATAAAAGGAGAATGCCATTTCTATGACTGGACTATTAAGACTTCTTTTACTATAAAATCGGAATGTTTAGTGGGAAAAAAACTCAAATATTTCGAGATTTATCATACCCCGAGCCTGTAAGATAGATAGATAGATAGATAGATAGATAGATAGATAGATGATAGATAGATAGATAGATACATAGATAGATAGATAGATAGATAGACAATGCATAATTGATTAGATAGATAGATGATAGATAGATGATAGATAGATAGATAGATAGATAGATAGATAGATAGATAGATAGATAGATAGATGATAGATAGATAGATAGATAGATAGATAGATAGATAGATAGATAGGCAATGCATATTTGATTAGATAGATGATAGATAGATAGATAGATAGATAGATAGATAGATAGATAGATAGATAGATAGATAGATAGATAGATAGATAGATAGATAAAAGATGCAGTAGATAGATAGATAGATAGATAGATAGATAGATAGATAGATAGATAGATAGATAGATAGGCAATGCATAATTGATTAGATTGATAGATGATAGATAGATGATAGATAGATAGATAGATAGATGATAGATAGATAGATAGATAGATAGATAGATAGATAGATAGATAGATAGATAGATAGATAGATAGATAGGCAATGCATATTTGATTAGATAGATGATAGATAGATAGATAGATAGATAGATAGATAGATAGATAGATAGATAGATAGATAGATAAAAGATGCAGTAGATAGATTATAGATAGATGATAGAAAGATAGATAGACAGATAGACAGACAGACAGACAGACAGACAGACAGACAGATATATTGTAGACATGCTTGTCTTTGCCACAGTGGCTTCCCAATTAGAATAATGGAAAACACACCACTATTGGTGCACATGATCATTTCCTTTGAGACCAGTATTTTAACAGAATGATGGCTTTGGAATGTACAATAAGAGGAGTTTGTTTTCCATTGTGCTGGGTTGTACCTGCCATAAGTGGGACAGCATGATAACTAAGATTCTTTCTGAGAACATTCTGATGGTAAATTGGGAGAGTATGTTTTTCTAGGTTTATTGTACAGGAAACCAAAATAAAACATAGAGTTTCATATAGTACCAGAGTTTCCATTCTATGATGATAATTTCTATCTCTATAATCTCTATAGTTATAGGAAATTTGTCCTTACTCCTTATGCCTTATGAGCTTTCTCACACTGATTTAACTTTTCGAGTGATCCCCTTTGCCTCCTGCTAACCCCCTTATTGGCCAATTCAATCATCCGCTAGCCAACCAAGACTACAATTTCTCCCGAAGAGGGTTTTGACTACTCAAAAGTGTCTCATCCTCTTCACAGGACTTCTCAGAGGAGGAGGAGGCTTTATCTACAACAACACAAGTCAGTACCAAGGTCTGGGGGCAATTTTGCAATTTTGGAAAGTGAATTTAGCGTGAGGTGGCTTTTAAAGGCATAGTGACATAATCATATAAAAAGCATGTTTCTATCTATATAAAACAGCTCAGATACCTATAAAATGTATATATAGGAATGTTCCAGTTTTAGAAAAGCTCTAGTACTCTTACCCTATTGCACAGGTTGTGGTTTTGTGCATTGTTTTTTTGTCTTCCATGGTTGAATACATGGTAGTGTCAAAACTCCCAAAAATTGTCTCATTGCTGACAATGGGAATAAAATGAAAATTCAAAAATTGTGTACCTCTTTCATAAAAATTTCAAATGAAAACCACATGAAATTTCTTGCACTGTTTTTTTCATATGATTCCTATAAGCAGCAATGGTGGAGGGGAGTGCATGGAGGCAATACCTGGAATTGCACATTTCAGCTAAAAACTGGTGGGGGTAAATACTTGTAACCACTACAATTGACTAGGCTTAATACAATTACATGATCTAGAACATTGTATTTTAGGCTCAACAATATAGTTTCTCACTGAGGTATTGAAAGGTATGTTTTTGTGTGTTGCTTTTAAAAACCTGTCTGTTCCTAGCCAGCTTATAGTGCATCACTCAATAGATTTAGGGGTAAGTTACATTACATTTACATTCCAGAAGGCAGTGCAGAATAGATACATGCCTCTGTTTTCAAGAGCAGAGACCTGCAGCTATCCAATACATCCTGCATGTTCGATTCAAGAGGAATAGGTACTGGGAGACCCATAGGTGTTTCCTATCTCCCATACATTTGGGTATGAAAGAAGATGCAAGGCCCAATGGTGTCCAGTAAGGACAGGGCTTGCCAACATCTTGCGACACTGTGGTCTTCCCCTCACACAAATACTTGCTTGATACATACTCTGGCACAACTTGGTGCTTTGGCACTTGCACCCATGCCAAAGTAAATGAGCCCTTTTATCCCATCCAAAAACATTTTAAAATAAATTATTCTGAGCACACTTTAGCACATTTAAGCCCCAAAATGTATATTTTGTTCCCAGCCCTCTGGAACTTTGAAGCCAGGCTTGCATCCTCTGACTTACAGCACAGTCTTTGTCTGTAGAAGGTATTGTGTAAATACTCCACTGGATCTGATTGTAATAAATCCATTATTTTGGGTCAGGAACCTGCATTGTAAACAAACCACTTGTTCTCGTGTGACATCATTCTCTCCCTATCAACTCTATGAAAGTGTATTTTTTATTAAACCAGCACTATTAATAAAAATTATACCATGTAACTCCTACAGTGCCAGTTGAACCTGAAACGTGTTACAGGTCCCTCTGGCAAAGAATGGATTAAATGAAAAACAAATGTACCTCTCCAATTCGAACAGTGAAAACACAAAATTGGTTTATTTACAGCCCCATAACCACCAAGTAACATATACTGGATTCAAATGTAATTTAAAGCATTCAGACAACCAGTATCAAACTTCGTTTATACAGTCTGCAGATTATTCAAAATTAATTTCTGGATCTTATTTTTAAACAGCAGATCCAAAAAGCATGAATAATAAATCCCAAAAGACTGTAGGTAAAATTTGGCACACACTATTGTTGCTGTAATTTGACTCTAAAATCTTGAGTAAATTATAGAATGACCATTAATTATTTTTGGGATTGTGAAATGAATAAATACATAAACAATACAATTCAACTTTAATTTGAATGCAGTTGTATTCAAAAATTATTTGAAAGACAACGGCTTCAATGAACTGGCCAATTTTTAAACTACCTCTGCTTCTTAGCTGTGTAAATAGGGCAAGCTTATTAACTCTTTCAAAACCAACACAAGAAACAGTTATGTCATGTTGATAAATGACTTGCAATTAATTTTGGGTTGGAAGATATTATGTTCTGATATTTTGCCTATTTTCACCAAGTGAACCCTACTGAAATTGTGTTTTCTCAAAAAGAACTATCTAACGGGCAAATAAAAAAAAAAGAATTGCAATATTGCACACATAGAACATTTCCAAGGTTAAATAGGGAGACAAGGCTACTGAAACCTGGGTTCAGTGCTGAGCGGACACGCCAAGGCTAATAGGTAAAGAATAGAATAAGTCACAAGAGAAAAGAAAAAGAATAACATTACCGCCATTGCCATTTACATGCATTTTATCATATTCATCAAGCTTAGTATTTTGTCAGCTCTTTTTCTTTCATCTGCTAAACAGATAAACTATATTGCTAAGAACCAAACAATAATTAATGACAGTTTCAGATATCTGAAAGAAAGGAATTCAAGAAAAATTTCAAACACATATACTGATGAATGAAATGGACCTACTGCATTAAGGTGTTAATGAGTTGACACCCAAATAGGATTTTCCATACAGAATAAACTGTAAGGGTGAAATATTGTTGTGTTTTAAGTTCTGTATTAGAAAAATCTATTGTTATCTGTGTTATAGATTGTATGTGAGTTTTAACTATACCTACAGCCATTAAAATTGTATTATAGATACATATTTCTGCAGGTGAAGACATCAAGGCGAGGAAAACAATATGGAATGAAGAACTGTGAATAGGACAGAGGGATGTTTCTAAGGACATTCATTAGCTTGAAATAAGAGCATCTTTAGAGGAAAATATAGAGTAGGATGGTAACTTATCACACATTTGAAAAATATCTGCAATGTAAAAAAAGAAGGCTATAATTTTGACCACATGCTACTGAATGTCTGATGTGGAGGTAAGCACTGCTCTGGGTATGCAAAGTCTTTTAAACACATTTAGTGATGTAGTTAATTGATATAAATTGCAATGAAAATCAGGTAAAGGAGATGAAATTGCAGGGTGTTAAAATTCAGTGTTTGTGTAACATAAGCAGACAATGGTAAACTGGTAAAAATGCATCTCTGATGGAATGAAGAGGCATAGCAGTTTGTCATTGCATAAGTCATGTTTAGCAGTCCAAAATCATAAAAAAATGACTCACAAAATAATTGCAGGGATAATTATTTCTAAAGGGTGGGGGAAACAGCCAAAAGTGTTGTAAGAAGAGAAATGGTAACAAAAAGGAACATTTTTGCTATTCCAAGTCGTTGAAAAGTACCAGATTAGAAAACAGAAAAATGAATAATTCAGCAGACTACATTAAAACATAATAATAGACTATATTTGGAGTGGCATTGGTGGACTGCTAAATAAATATTATTTGGAAAAAAAATGAATGCATGGCTGAAGCAGGTAGCAAATGAAATAGGGCTGGAATGAAAAAAAAGGAGAAGATGAATGACAGGCTATAGCCAGAATGGGTTAACAGTTGAGGTTGGGGGGGGGGGGCTTAGTCAGACAGGATTGAGCATGTGTTGCAGTGAGCAAGGAGAAGCATGGTCTGAGGGTTAGGTTAAATTTCCAAAGCTCTTAGAGCTGATCGACCAGCCCGTCGGAGTCACTATTCAACCCGAGTCCCAAACACACGCCTCACTAACTACTTTACAGCCACTTTCATTGATTTTCTTTATCAAATAAACATAATACCCGTTACAGCAACACTTCCTCTTCTTGCAGTCAGAATGCCACAAGCATGCAGCCTGCATTTCTCCACTTTGGAGTTTCCCCATGCCTTCAATTTCTATCATAGATACAATTAATAATTGATATCTGAGCAGCATCTAAATACAACGATCACTTGTTCCAAGGGTCTTAACTGCAAAAATCAGCCTCATCTTACTCATATTCACATTTTGCCTACAGATTTGTAACCTTGACATTCCATTTTCTCTGTTAATTTCAGCTTAGTGTAATGGATTTTTGCCAGCTGTGCCTATATGCTGTATATTAAAAATCATACAGGTCTAATGTCAATGGAGCAAAAAAATGGTATTAAAATGTCTTCAAATACTGTCTTTTTCAACTACGTCCTCTTGGATGTCAAAGGGTTGTTGAATTATTCATTATTATAATTACTCGCATCATTTTCATTATTCTAATATTATCCTTTCCATGTGGAAATAATTTTATTATTGTAATGTGATATCTGAAGAATTTAATTTTTGTCGTTCAATTGGTGTTTTTTTTTTAAATGTACAAAAGTTTGGCTTTGAGATAAGATAGATAAATGTTTTAAATTGCTTGTAGTGTGCTATAGATTTCAGTTTATCTAATCAATTGAAATGCCAATAGTTTGATTAAAGGTTTTACTAACAACCGCGTGTGCTTTTTCTTAGAATGAAAAACTAGATTTATTTTTTTAAAGCTGCATCAGTGCCTGGTGCCACTTTTTGTCCAGGTTTATTTTCAAATGCCTTTAATGGTTTAAAGTGGAAAAAAAAAAAGGTAAAACAAAAAAAAAAAGAAAAAAGAAAAGAGCCTTATCTATTCAAATGCTTCCGTGTCTGGTCAACGTATTTAAGAAATACCCTTTAAAAAAAAAAATCTGGTGAATTATATGTGATCACACAGTGATTGCAGAATATTAAATTAAACTTAGATAAATCCGCATTGAAGGAGGCAGCACCCAATCCTGAATTTATTTCCCATTTTCTATAACGGCATCACTACGCTGCTCTCATTGCAATGACAATGTGCCAAATCTAGACATTTTGAAAACATTTTTCCATATGCTTTAACTGGAGGCTGATAGACAAAGGAGCGACAAAGATGGGCTTTTATCTCAAGAGGTATATATCATTTTTCCTTTTTTCCTCCTAAAATGTAAATAAAACGCAGTCAAACTTTTATATTGATTTCAGCCATTTTTTAATCTCTTGCATAGGTTTTTTTTTGAGACAGAAAGCTTGTTTCCTTTTATTTAGGATTATTATGTAATGTGGGACAGCTTGCACGCAGACAGTATTGATTCATTTTGTTAGTGATTGTTGTTTTCCTGCAATTAAAGGTGACTTTAATTACAATAGTTCTAGGTTTCATCTGATGCTTGCTATTAAGCCTTTACCCTCCTTTTTTACAATGTATGCTTATTTTTAGTCTGTTTCGTTTTCTTTCTGTCTAAAATGATGGTTTGCATTGACATTTCAGATCTAGAAGGATTGTTTTTAATTAAGACCTGATTTTTTTTTTTGGTAGCATAACTGAGTATTGTGTAAGGTTCATATTATTCATAACCCTGACGGGAATTTTGATCAAAACTGTTTGTTTAAGGACATGGACAAAGCTTTATACTATTTTAAAACAGAGTAATTTTATTTGCTTTTTCTGGTCGATTTCATTCTGGTTTAATTGCAGTAATTTATATTGCTGTTTCTTTTCAAATTGCCTCTTCATACCTTTTTTTTACTTGAGTCCTAAACTTAAACATGTTCAGCAGTGGTTTTTTTTTTTTTTTTTCTTGCCCTTTTTTCTGTGGTTTTGGTGGGTCATTATTGAAAGTTAGGTCATAGGATTTTTTCCCCGATCTGGTGTGAGAGCTATAAGGGTGATACTGGGAAACCTTTCTTATAGGGCTGCTGCGATGTGATTTGTTTCTAAACACTGGAAGCTTGCCTAGAATTAGGGGGGGGTGTGTGACTGTCAGAAAGCTTTGACCTCTTAAAGCTACTGAACCCATAACCCTATCTGTGCAGTGGCTGTTTTTACCTTCTCTATTAACTGTCATCTTTTTCCCTTTAACTCCTTTCTTCAGTCTCTGCTTAAAATTCCACCTTCCTTGCTACTTTTTTTTGCCACATTTGCTCATGTATCTTTTGCTGGATGTTTCCTCCATCTCTCACACAGCTGTTCACATATAAGTATGTAAAATATACTTTTTATTCATTCTTTTTATTTCCTTTTTTTTAAAAAAAAAAAAAAAATCAACCCATCTCTTCCTAGAAATGCTTTGCCAGTGGGTTATGCAAGGGCATATAAGGTAGTTGGTAATAGCATCCTGCTCAGATGAACTGCCTTCCTGAGGGCACTTTAAGAGTGAAATCCTCCCCTATACTCTGCTCCTCGATCTCTCCAGCCAAGTGTTTCCTTTCTCTTGAGATCATTTTGTTTCCAATCAAAGTCATCTGAGAGCACGGAGACGGATTGCGACAAGCAATAACTTTGTTTTAATTGTTTGTTTTGTTTGCAACTGTGGTGATTAAAAAAGGGGACATCCACCGGCATACGGGGACAACTGTATTTACAACACATTTACATATGCACGTGTCAGTGGGTGTTAATGATGTGCATGTGTTGCTGGCAATTAGAATTAATTACTGACTTGGCCCTAAACATCTGAATTAACTCCACGGATATAGTGCAGCTGACAATGGGATCTAAATAGGATACTGTAACGTAGCTGTAGTCTTTTTTATTTTGTTTTCCTTAAAACAACCCTGAAAAAAATGTTAGTTAACGTGTTGCTTTGTCAAATAGCCCCCGGGAGGAAGAGAAGCAACAAAAAAAGCCAGAGGAGAGGGGGGCTGGGGATCTGAAAGTGTCTGCAGCTTAGACAAAGGGGCTCTAACACTCAAATCTTGTAATACCTCGTTTCAAACTGAGCTAGTCTATAGACTTAGTGCACACCATCAAAAGACATGGATTCTCCTTCCCTTGGGCTGGGATGGGAGGGAAGGGGACAGTTATTAGTGATGGGACAGCTATTAAAAAGGCAGAAACTATGCAATTATAGGTTCTAACATGTCCATGCTGTAGATTTTTTTCCCCCAAAGTTGTTTGCAGAGATCAATTTAGGAAACAAATAAATGTTTGGCTTTATTTTCAACATCAAGTAACTGCACATGCCATAAAAGAGCAGCAGTAACCTTGCTGGAAGCAAATACAGCCAACAAATTAACCAGTTCTCTGCTGGAAGGGCCTGGAACTCTTAGCAGAAAGGGCAGGACAGAAGAGATGCAAAGCTAATAGTGCTGCTTAGTTACTCACATTTTGGTATGTTTGTGGAACATTAGGGTGCTTTAATCTACACTCATGAGTGGACAGATAATAGGATATAGCTGAGGCATTTGTGCAGGGATCGGGAGAAAGAGGGGAGGAAAATGACAGGCAAAGAGACAATAAGGAAAGGGGAGTGAATACTGAGAGAAGATTAGTAAAATAAATGGATTCTTAAAGGGAAAACAAGAAAGAAAGAAAAGAGCAGTGATGGAAATTAAAAGATGAATAAAGAATATTTCATAGCATCGAAAGGCAGAAGACAAGGACGAGAAAGAGGGGGGCAACAGGCAAACTAAAAATCAGATGTAAACTACAGGGCTACTAATCTGTTTAGGAAGAGATGGGGAGGAATGTGATAGGAAAGTGTTAACAAGAATGGGAGAAAGTATTGTAGAGGATATTTGAGGAGAAAATTAAGTCAAAAGGAAAGTTGAGGAAATTATCTAAAACAAATGAATATGATACAGATAGGGTTTTAGAAACAAACCTGAATTTGTCTGCCTAATGCTGCCTCCCTCCTTGCTTCCTTTCTTGCTTGCTTTCATCCATCCCTCCCCTCCTTTCTCCTCTCCCGGGTCGCTGCTGCCTCCTTTCTGTCCTCTCTCTTGCTCACTCCGTTTCGTCCCCTTCACATCTGCCAACCTGGCTCTCTCTTAGCTTTAACCTTCTTCGATTTTTCCTAGTTCCCTGGCCATCCCTGATTTTCTTCTAACTGAACTTCCCGCAGTATCTTTTTTTTTCTCCCCAGAGCTACTATTTTTAGGAAGAGAGAGAGAGAGAGAGAGAGAGAGAGAAGAGAATGAGAAAGGGAGAGGGCAGTGAATAAAAGGGTTAGGAGGGGCAGTAAACATTCACAGGGGAAAGAATGAAAATGGGAACTCACCTCTTCACATCCCCTGCCTTCCCTTTTGTCCATTTAGCTGTAATTCAGTAACACTCATACCATACTTAAAAAGAGATAAAGAAAGCTGCAACATTAAGGAGGATGTGACTGATATGTCCTGAGTGGCTTCTTTTTCATGGCTATTTCCCTAAAATTTGTCAATATTGGGGGTAATTTTTTTTTAAAATTTTAAACAAAATCAATTAGGTGCAGTCACTTTCTACATCAAAGACCATGTTCATTGTCTTCTAAGTAAACCAATGCAGCTTTGTGTGTCCTTATTTAGTTCTAAGTGTAATATTTGTGTGACTGAGTGTACGTCAGAATTTGTATACGCACACACACACACACACACACACTGTGTTTATATATTTGTCTTATATGTATATATAAGTCATTTGTCTTGTATGTATACTGTATATATATATATATATATATATATATATATATATATATATATATATATATTTATGGAATATGTATCTGTATGTATATATATATATATATATATATATATATATATTTATATATTTATATATATATATATACATAGATCCTGCTATGTCCTATTTTAATATTTAAACAGATTCAGTAATTGCTGATGAGATAACACATCTATGTTAGATTGTATGTATATATCCCTCCTATTGTGATCTGTACAGATGCTGGGATATAAACATATGTTTATCATATCTGTATAAATAATGATATAGCAACATATGTAATAAATATGACTTTTTATCATTAAAAATAGGTCTTTATATGAATAATTGAAAAAAAAATTCTAAAAGACACAATTTCCTATCTTCGTATAAACGTTTGAGGAACATTCTATAGCGTAGCATGCACATCCCTTCATCTTTCCATCTTCGCCAATAAAAAATTTCGCTTTGTGTGACTAGAATTGTATAAGTATCTCTTTACTCCATCAGCTATTCGTGGCTAGAGGTTTCCGATAATCCTGGAATATTTTTACATCGTATTTGTGGTTTGTGAAATTTTGTGTCTTGAAATGACATCGCTCAAAGGACTTGCTAAAAATCAGCCCCCCAGTAAAGGGTTTGTGATGTTTATGTGTGATTTGACAAGAACCTTGCCTGCATTTTGTAATTTTTTCATGTGAAATTGTCCTGGAGCGGGATGGTGCTAATCCTTTCCTACATTTCCTATAGAAATTGGCAGAGCTGGTACGTTTAGGCCTAAAACATGTTTTGATGTGTAGCCCAAGAATCTTGGACTAAACAAGGCACATCACCTTCAACATGACGTTCTGGTTTACCTTCTCAGGCTTATGACACTGTAAACATCCTTTTTGCTCTTGGTATTCACTTTTGTTTTGTGGAAATCCCACATTGCGATACAAATCTGCTGTGGTTGTGGCATATCCCTGTTTTTTTTTTTTTTTTTTGCTGTCGCTCATCATTGCGGCATCGGTAGTCAAATATTATCTTTAAGAAACCTTCGCATAAATGTTGGGGTTTATTTTTTCTTTTCTCGGTCAATTTTGTTACGTGAACGCAAACATACTAATAGAAAATTCGACACTGAAGCTGAATGGCGTATAATAAAATACAGAAGCAGACGCTTTCTTATTGCATACACCGTGAGGCTATCCTCATCGGCTCCAACATTGTACAATTATTAAAATTATTCTTTATATATATATATATATATATATAGATATATAGATATATATATATTAAGAAATTTACCTGTGTATTTTCCTGTACTTTCTATTTTTTTGTAACTTCTTTGCTTGCCATATTTGCTTAGTAAATAGAAGTGCTCTAAGTGGAGCCCTACCTCAATTGCTTTAACTGCACTTCCAAGGTAAATGTGAGAAGAATTTTTTTTTATTCCTGTGGTATGTGATTAACTTTACCATTCTGCTCATTCCCTCAGCCCTATAGTTTGTATACATGTGTGTGTTAGTAATTAAGTCTTCAGCCAGGAGTGGATGGGCTGCTCTGTGATCCTGCTTCTGATTATTGTTGTGGTTTCTGCAGCCCCAGTGAGCGGCTCTAAGTCCGGGCTGCACGTCATTTGCAATCTGGAGACTGTTGATCACCTCACTAATTACACCTCCCCCTCTCTCCTCTCTCCTCTCTCTCTCTCTTTCTCGCTTGCTCTCTCTCATTCCCAGAGTGCATATCAGGAACAGACACACAAAGACATGCGCACTCAACTTAATCAGCCATTTTTTTAAACAGGGCTAAAACGATAATAATTAGCAGAATAAAGACATTCATTTCCTTTCCTCCTTTTCCCAAGCCCTTCACAAGCAAACAGCGAGGCAGCGGATGGCACATGCTTTCACACCCAGCAGACCCAGAACAACAAGCAGAGCCCCCTCTCCGCTCAATCCCTCGCATCTGCACTCCTGCAAAAAGTTCCAGGATTATTCTTTTTTTGTATGATTGTCCTCTTTTTTTTTTTTTTTCTTCTCCAATTTTTTTACCTTCTTGATGAACGTTCTCCTTTTAATGGATGCTATCAGCTGTAGAGAATAAGCTGAACAGAGAGAGAGAAAGAGACACACACAATATAAATAAGAAGATCGAGCGAAAACTGCAAGGGGCAAATGGAAAGTAAGTTTTTTTCTTTAACTTCTTTTATTGAGCAGTTTGTGTTAAATTTAGGTCGAGTATTGATTATCTTTCCAAGCTGATCTTGCACAATCTTTGATATTTTGCTCTCTCTCCCACACTCTCTCACGCACACACTGCTCGCCCTCTCGCTGCCTCACTTTGTTTCTCTCACATACACACACACACATTCCCCATCTGCACAGATCCCGGCTAACTCCCCCTTCTTCTCTTTTCTTTCCTCCGAACTGACATGCCAGGGAGGATTGCTGCCCGGTGTCCATTCTTTTTTTCCTTTTTATTTTCCCCTTTCCATCTCTTGCCTTCCCTCCCTTTCGAGCTTTCACCAGTGCAACTTGGATTAGGCATCTCAGTGCAAGGGGGTGGAGAGAAAAAACTGTCAGGCAGTCGAGAAGCTCGACTGTCAAAAAAAAAGTGCCCCAGCTCCCGGAGCTCGGGATGTCTGCTAAAGCTCTATATCCCCTTCTCCCAAAATAAAAATCCTGAAACATGCCATGGCAAGGGTTCCTACGAGCCCCTTTTCCTCACTTTGAATAGTTATCTACATTTACATTTCAGGCAAATTTGAAGGTATGTTTTCTGCACCTCACACCAGAGACATGGTATTATTATTACAACTTTCTGTATAGTATCTGTCTATGTAGAAATATATATAAATATATGTGCACATAAACACTTACATTTTTCTTCCTTTCGTGAACAACGGTTTTAAAGAATTGCACAAGTGGATGTGCCTATCTTTTATTTATTTTTTTGGCTTTTTTTTATCGGTGGCATGGTCTGCTTGGTTTCATTGATCTTGCTGGGGGTGGCCAGGAAAGAAAGGCCATGGGGGATGGTTTTCAGCCTGTCTCCTGGAGCTCTGTTGTCCTGTACAGCCTCTCTGCTCCAAGGGCAGGCATAACTCATCTTCCCCTCCCTGCAATCAGCCACACTGACTCCCGTTGTCTGTGAACACAAGGAAACTAATGTAAAAGAAAATCCCATTTAGTGAAATCACTGGGAGAAAAAAAAAAAAATCAGCCCAAAGACCTTTCAATGCAAATAATTTAATCTGCAATACGAACATTACATGAATATTGCATGCGAACAGCCTATAGTGTAAGACTTTAGCCTCTTTTTGTCTCTTATATTTCTACCTTGTTCCCTGTCTTTTTCAAATCCAATGTCCCTCAGTGCGTTTGAAAATGCAGTTTTTTTTTCAGTGTATTGGAAGTTTGTGGTAGAAGATAAGCTCATTGTGTTACCTGCAAGTTGTGTCGGCTTCTGCCGAGACAAGAGGAGCAGGGGTGGGCAGAATGATCGCCTTCAGTCCTTTTAACCCTCGTCGCTGTTTCAGGGCTTTATCCTTGTTTCTTTAAAATGAAGACGATAGCAACATATGCTTACACACAGGAGAGAAAGAGAAGTGGACCAAAAAGCATGAAATAGTAATGGGGGTTGATATAAAGTAAAACAAAGCCCACTTGATGCTGAAGATGGTGGCTAATATTTATCCAAACAGGCTGCTGTGACGGAAGTCTGGTCATCCCGTTGTCTGACAGTTGCATTTCCTCTGCTTCTTTCCATTTACCCTTTTTTTTTATTAACCCTTCTCCCTTTAATCAAGGCTCATGTAGATGACAGTCAAAGGATGTTGTGAATTTTTTTCTCCTCTTCCCCTGGATTTTCAGTGGCTTGATCCTTGAGAGCAGCCAGTGCTAAAGAGTCCAGAAAATGTAATATTTGTGCTATTGTAGAAGCAGAAGGCTGTGAGATATGCAGCCCAGCCTGTGGGGTTGCTGCTTAGACTGAGGTAGAGACTTGGCTTGCGATTGGGACACGACAGTGACATGGGCATCGATCGCTTCCATTGAAAGCAATGCAAAAACACAGCCTGGGTATGTAACACTCTCACTGCCATCAACACTTTTTTTACTTTCTATTTACAGACAAACTGGCAGGGACCTATTGGGCTTTGGGGCAGCACTCTTTTTCTGGTTCTATATTTTACAGAACAGGGATGCCAACTCTTATTTGCAAAGCTCATAGAATAGAAGCCATAAAATATATTATTTTTTAAAATTTGATTCTTTTGACTTGAGATCCAGAGGCTGCTGTATTCAACTTGATGACTTAAAGTAAATGTAGGAAAATATTTCCAGTTTAGTGGTGGATTTTAGTCTTTCTTCCTTCTAACAAATGTTGCTTCACTAAACAGCAAAGCAATGAAAGCCCAGACAGCTGTTTCAGCACTTGATTTTACTACAGTGGCTCGTAAGGAACATTTTTCTAGTCCAGCTTTTATTTTTGTGCTTGCATATTGTGAGTGTGGAGGGGTTACTGTTGGCATGGGTTTTTAACATATTTTCTTATTATTAGTACCAGGGATGTAGCTGGTCTGTGTGCACAATTGCTAAGTGTATTGTCCTGTTTATTATAATACAAGGTAGTGTCAACAATGAATAAGGCAGAAGTCATAAATTTGTAAAAATGAAATATTTACCCCAGGAACAAAGAAAGGTCAGGTGGACCATCTGTGTTAGCTAGCAACAAAACCTGCTGTTGCCTTATGCAGAACCAGTGGCTAATTATTCTTTTTAAATTGAAGTTATCAACAAGGCATAGTTCAAAACAGAGAAGACCTCAGCTGATAGTAAGTGCTCTACACTATCTGCATCTCTTAGAACATTTGCACAATTAGAATCCCTTCTAGCTTGTTGTTGTTAAAGATGCTGTGCCAGCAGCTTTAGGATAAGCAAAATCACATTAATATTGCAGAATTTAGTGCTTCAATCCAGGAGCTGATATTTACACAATGAAATTTGATTATCTCTAATAACAATATTAGATCCTGCATTTGGATGGATGAGAGTTGAGGCATTTTTTTTTTATTTTGTTGTTGATTGCAAGGGTTTAATGTTGCATTTCAGAATGTGGTTTAGCCTCCCTTCCATTAACAGGAAAATCCCGGAGGTTTTACAATTATTTCTTAAAGATAATACATTTAAGATTGCATTGGTAGGCTTAAGAAATGTCATAAAGGCAAGAAGGGAAGCCCTTAATAACTCTTGAGATTCAGACATGTTCAGCAGTTAGATTGGCTCTGACTTCGCCAAGGGTCGACAATGTGTCATTTCCATGAAGCCAAATTGCCCTCTGCCTATATGATATTAATGTGCAAATCAATATTTCAGGGATTAAATTTCCCTTCTTCATTTTTTTATGGTTTCTACCTCAATAAGTCTCTAGTCTATTAGAAGAGGCCGGATGATTTAAACTCTTACATGGTAGAATGACTTGTTGTTGCTTGTACCATAGGCCGATTGGAAATTATTATTATTTGAAATTTATTAGCAAAAATGATTACATTCTGGACCAAAAGACTTAAAATCCTTACCTTATCTAGGATATAAAGTATATGAGAAAATATACTTTTGTTTATAGAAATATCTCCATTCTGTTGCTTTAAAAAATATTGTGTTAATCACCTATTGATTTATGGAAAAATCTATTGAAGCACCCTTCCTGCTAGTGATTTGTTCAGCAACCAGTACTGGTGTGCTTAATTTCATTAAACAGGATGCATTCCTCTATTCATTTCCAGTGGTACGGCAGCTGCAGGCTTTCCACCCAGAATAACAGTAAATGGGTTAAGTAGTTATAACTCCTATGAATGACCTGATCGATTGATTGCTAGTGGCTGACTACAGCTAGCAATAGCTTGCCATGTTGATCTTGGACTCAGAACCATATATTTTTAATGATAGGCCTGTCTATGTATATACAGCGCACATAAAGCTCAAAATTTTTAAATACCCTACCGATTCTCTGCTAAATTCCAAAAAATATAAGTTGGAAATTACAAATAAACGGCTGAAAATTCAGTCCTTAATCTAAGGCTGCCACCATCGCACAATCCTGAAAAGGCCTACTGCCTATCAGATGCTTGTTTTATAGGCTTAAACCATCTGGGCCAGGTTCTGCACAGCTGCATGAATTTCATATGTGATAGAACATTTTTTTCCATTCAGTGTGAAATGTTCCTTCCGAAAAATGCACTGCAGACTCGCTTAATTTAGTCTGCTTAAAGAAATGCCCATGAAAAAGGACAAAAGGAGCTTTAATCTCAGCAAGCTGTTTGTTTTTCTTTAAGATTCTTGTCTATTTCAGTTTAAAATGTCCTGTGAGCTGAGGATTTTAAGGTGTGACATTAGAATAATATAGAATTTTTTTGCTGCTTGTTGAGTTCCCTGAGCTTAATTTGCAGAACCTCTTTTTATGCATGTCAAAACACTCAGTACCTCTACTCTTATTTATCATTTATCTCAATAGAATGAATCTTAACTCTGCTTTATTGGTGGCCTAAAATATCTAATTATATTCAATTAACTGCTGTCACAGTAATTAACATTGCTTAATTGTCTCTGCATATATTCATGCAAAAGATCATTAGTTACTGCTTGCTCTTTTATTCTCTTATCCTGTTTCTCATTCATGTTTTCTTGTCAAAGGAAGAGAAAAAATCTGTTCTGGATTGTGGGTTCTTATTTCTGATAAATTGAAGAGGCTTGTTAATATACATATGCCACAATTGTGTTTTGGGTGTGCATCTTAGTGCATGCTCTATATAGGGGTGCAGGGGATCTTCTGTTTATTGACAGTAATATAAGAGGGGAGGTTGAACTCAGTGTTTACAGAAGAGGAGCCTTTTTCTGTCTGCCTTGGGGCTGCACTCAAAGGCATTGCTTGCTGTTTCACACCATTCATAAGGTTAAGGACTTGGCCATCGTTCAATCACAAAGTGCACAGGGAAGGTGCATATGAATGTGTACAAGTTTCATGTAATTAGTGCTTAATTATATTAACATATGCAAATTGTCAACTTTAGAGGCTTGTTGAGCTGGCAAAAGATCAGACAGGAACAGAGCATTGTTCTGGAATAATAATGGATTTCAAGTTGGATGGTGGCTAGAAACATAACTAGCTATCTAATTTAACTCATACCATGGTGAAATTGAATTAGTAGTCACGGAGACTATTTTAAATTTGCTGTCTAATGTTCTGGGTTGCAGAATGCCCTAAAAAGAAAAAAAAAATGCTGTTTCCCTAATCCACCTTACAATGACACTTGTTTGTACACGTTTCCCCTGTGTGGGAATTTGCATATGCAAATAAATAGTTGCTGTGCTCCATTTGTCATGGCTGTTCATTATCCATGAAGAGGACATTGTTATGAGGCTGTTACTGAGCCTTCCAGTACAGGATAGTGTCAACCAGTCCAGCCACATTCTTTCATAATTTGTCTCTGATTAATAGACCCTGAATGAGGATTATTCTGTCCAGGCCCCTGCAAAGGGTAGGTTAGTTCAATCACAGAAGAGTTTCCACAGCAGATGAAGTTTGCTTTCCTCTTCTCCTGCTCTGGCTGGCACATTCAAAGGAGAAATGAAGACAAAAAATAAATGACTCTAGCCATTACCTCTTCCACTAACCGGAACTTAGGAAAAATAAGATTTTTTTTTAGTAGAATATTAATCCTGTTTTTTTACAGAAAAGTAAACTGATATAATTACTTTTCAGTGGAAGGAATGGTGGTTTATACAAGTGTGAAAGCATCGGAAAAGGATTAGCATTTTTTTGCATAATGAAAAGCTCTGCTGAATAGGGCACTGAATGGTTGACTGAATGACTAAGATGAAAGGACGATAAAAATGCAGGCCCTTCTTTCTTTAGTCCCTAAGCACTGCTCTACTTAAAGTTATATTTGTCCAAGACTTTGGAATACAAGCAGAAGCTCGAATTCCAGCAACTTTATAAGATGGCTTTGGGGTTTTTGTTGTTTTTTAATCGTCATGTGAAATAATAAGTGTGATGGAAACCGTTCCGAAGGATTGGAAACCCAGGTATGAGACATGACTAAAATATACCATTAGCTAATTATCAGCTGACTATTCTGTACGTGTTTATATATTACTGTGTGTTTTGATTTCTTTTGTACAGTATTACTTGCCTCTTTGCACTTAGATATATTTGTTAACCTATTACCTACACCGGCTGGATGTAGATATGTATGGTTATTATTGCTTGTAAATGTTCCATGCAATGGAATAGTTGTTGATATTATTTAGAATTAGTTCATTTCTGCTGTGGTTGTTGTTGTGCCGCATGAAGGTACCATCTTACTTTCAATAACATATATTCATATACATAATAATTTCCAACTAACCCACGTCAGATTCGGTTAGGAACAAGCTCTTTGCTTTCAGAAGCATTTCAGATATTTTTATTAAAGTAAGTTTAAGCTATTCAGCTATTGCTGACTAGCTGTTGACAGTGTGATCAGTGCTTCAAATTATTTCCTTTCAATTGTAATTAGAGCAGTTAAAATACCCTAAAGTGTTGAGACACTTTTGAAGGTGGGAACTGGTTCTTTTTGCACATCTGTAAATTAAATGCAGTGAGGATAATTATTTAAATGCATGTATTTTGAAACACCCACTTTCCAAGTGTCAGGTCACCATAATTATCAATTTAGTGCCACCAAAGACAAGTGTTGGCAGATCCTGCGAGATGCTGACCTGATTTGTTTATAGCCGGTTCACAGAAGTTGCCTAGCACATGCTGTCAGTTCACTTGGGATCGACTTGATGAAAGTATGGAGCAATTGTAAAGCATATCAATGAAGCAGATAATGCTCTTAATGGGATATTTTTTTGTATTATTTATACATTCAATGTATAGATCTTTCTTAAAACACTTTCATGCAAAAAATGCCTATAATGCATTGCTTCACAGTAGGACCGAGATGTTTCATATCCCAGAGGAATGTTTGAAGTGAAACCAAGAGAAATTATTCCCACATTTGCATTTGTTGTGGTATCAGTCCCTATTGTATTAATGGACTTCTGATAGAAGGATTTGTGTGTGTGCATGTATGGACGTTCTAATACTTGTACTCACCATGATTTCTTGATTCTAATTTCTCGCACTCCTATGGATTGGATTCATATTACTGGGTCATTCCCAAATGTATCCACAGGCTGTTCCTTTATAATTGCTCCTTCTTCGGTTACTTTTCATTACAAGTAGAAAACAAACTTTCTGGGCGAGCCGAAACACTGTTCTCACAAAAGTTTGATTTCTTTAAGGAAAAATATACCTTCTTTCATACAAAAAAAAAATCTAATTTCTGTTTTAAAACACGGTTAAGCAAGCAGCATATGTTGTCACTGGCAGGCCTCCAGTTGCTGGAGAATTGGATAACACATGAACTAATGGTAGCTTATGTGCTGTCTGCATTCTTACTGAATAGGCAAAAGCCCAGAGCGTATCACAATTTTCGACTGTGCAAAATATTACATGGTTTTGTTATGAAGTACGTGTACTGGAACAGGGGCAGTTAATCTTTCTGGAATTTCAATGCTTCAACAGTCCATCTACAAACTGCAATAGAACTAGGTTACAGTTGTTTTCTGCTTCCAAACATGCAGGTGTAGCCTGCAGTAATGTTCTTGTTCATTCAAATATATATATATATATATATATATATATATATATATATATATATATATATATATATATATATATATATATATATATATATATATATATATATATATATATATATATATATATTCTTATTAGTTGGGGCAAGATCTTGTGCTCATTGTGTTTATTGATATTTGGCTTTAATTTTATTGAGCCATTTGTATGAAGGAATCTCCCACTATATTGAGATGCATACACACTATGGCCCTATAAAGCCTGAATGGATCTAGTAATATAATTATAAGGAATAATGGTCTGCATGTTAACATATTAAATTTGATAGGGTGGTAACAACTCCCATATCAGTATTTTACTAAGGACTGGTAAAATTGCAAAATTGTTGGTAAATGAGGGCAATTATGCAGAAGAGACAATCTTACATTGAATTTTTTGAAACAAGCAACGGTGTTGCAATACTGAATCAATGACTATGTCAGAAATAGAGTTTGAAGGTTAAATCAAAGCTAATTTAAATCCATTTGACAGCATAACAAAGCTGGCTAATATTAGTGAATGGCTGCTGAATATTCTGCCTAATACATCCTGACTCCCAAGTCAGTATCTTTCTCAGCGCTGGTTGAACTGTACAGCTGGGCATATTAGAGGCCTGTTGCTACTTGTCTGACAAATAATAAAGTAGTGGTGTACAAATCTTTCTACTTAATTATACATACTAAGTGGATTAGATGTTGTATTTCCTTAGTTCCTGTTAATCTGCCTTTGCATAGTTTGTTGTCTAAACTAAGCAAGAATCACGTGAGGAAGGGCAAATCTTCATCGACACTCTCTTTTTTTTATCAGAACAGAACAAAAGCATATAAAATGTAAGTAAACCAGTTTACAGGATTAAGAGCTAGACCTGTATTGTAGTTAGCAGGAATATGACTCCTATTTGTACATTTGGTAGAAGGGCTGATGAGATGACTGTTATTTAGGAAGGGCATTGCATCACAGGAAATTTACCCAGAATTAAATCAACATACCCCCCCCCCCCTTTAAGGAGCCAGTGACATGAGTGAAAGTCAGAAGTCAGCTGAGACACTCATTCCTGAGTCATAAAACAGTATTTTCCCAAGCAACCCCAGTTTATTGCTGAGAAAGTATAACACTACTGGACCAGTGCCAGTGCTACAGAATGACCAACCACTATCTATATCCTTATTGTAGGGAAACAGATGATGGTGAAATGTCCGAGTGACCTGTCATGCCCCTTAAAGTAACACTTTATAGCTAGACTCTAGTATGGCCCCTGGTCAAGACAAAGATAAAACAGTTTTGTCTGGGGTGGATCACGGCTTGAACTTGATTGCTCTAGGAAAGGTCAGTTTGAAACTGAGAGAACTAAACCAAACATAGACTTGTTTTTTAAGTACATTTTCTTCATCTTTCAGGAGAGGCTCAACCCAGTTTTAATTTTTGCTGTAGCCAGTAAAGTTCATGAACCAAAGATATAAAACCTATGGCAGGCCAATAACTTTAAAGTCCCTTCATCCTCTACAAGCTATTTGCTGACAGATTCTAAACTATTTTCTTTAAGGAAATTTAAAAAAATTCTAATCTGAAGAGACAAACAGCTGTTATTATTATTTATATTGTTTAACATATCATTTCTATTACAAAAATAAGTATATTTACATAAATTTCATTTTTCTAATGCATGCAGATACTCTCCTGAAGCAACTGGAGAACTATAATGCTTGGACTTTTTTTTAATCAAATATATTATAAACTCCTCTGTTTAATAAATTGGTGATGCTCTAAAGAGAGAGAGTGATTTCTAATCAAAATTAGAAATGAAGATATATTGTCCTAGCTGGTGGCTGGCATCACATGAGCTTGTTTAATGTGTCCATTATCAACCAGGATGTCATGGTTAGGAACTTAAAGTGATGCACATTTGATTTATTTATAAACCTCCCAGAAGCACTTGGCTTTGTTCTATAGCTGGTAACAGAAGGGGGTGGAATGATTCCAACATGAACAACATGAAAAGACAGCTTCTCCCTGAGCCAAAAAAGTCTTAAAGTCCACAACCTACTTCCCATGGTCTGTAACAGTTGATGAGTCTTAGTTATGTAGTCTGAGATAAGTAGAAAGAAGAGGCTTGCAGGATAATGAATCTGTTAAAAATGGATGTAGAACAAGCATGGAATACTGTTTGACATCTAATTAGTATACTGCTGTTCTGTTGTTAGTGCTCATTTTTGAAATGTAGCTTTATTATTAAAAAAATACTTATTTTTTTAAGCATGTAAATTATCTCAATCTCTATTAATTTCTATACATTATTTTGTAGTCTACAGAGAGGGACAACAGTTTATGTGCTATTGCTTGTTAAATGCATTTATTGTAGTGTCCAGCCTAGATGGTCGGTAGACGTACATCCTGCAAATTAGTGTAATATTTTTCTAGGACAAAGACCTAGGGCAATTATTAAAGTCTCTAGAGAATGTGTATACTTTAATGGCATTCATATTAGATTATTTAACCTGGTCTGCCTTATACACATTATTCCATTTTTCTTCCTTTTTTTAATATATATTTTTCGCAAACAAGATTCAGCCAGGGTAGCTATATTAGTAGATAGTGATGAGAGTTAATGATATATCTTAGATAAAGCAGTCCTCATGCACAATCTGATCATAGCCATCGGCTCATTTGTCATGGCTGAAGTGAAAATGTCAGGACAAATGAGTGTATGAAGGGGGCGAGAGGGTTTCTGGAGACACTTTTGTACTGGGAGTGGGCCATAGCTTAAATACAGCTCTAGGGAAAAACTGGGATTAGCCAACTATGTGCTCAAATCCTTAGCATAACAGTATTAGTTGGGAAAATGAGGTTTGTTAGGAAGAAGAGAAAAAAATAGCTTTCAAATAGCTTTAGGCAGGATCCCAATATGTATGCAAAGCAGTGAGGCATTTTATGAAAATTTTCACTGATGTTATCTTGCATACCCTGAATGGAATGCTTTGTATACGTTATACATATAATCTACTAGGAGGAAATCATTAAGGAAGCTTAAAATATTATTTTGTGTGTCATTTAAAATCACATTTTCACAAATAGGCTAAAAAAAGTAAAAAAAAAAAAAAAGCAATTATGGTAGACTGGAAAGCCGATTTGCCTTTTTGTATTTCTCTTATTGAATGGGTGAAACTTCTTCCTTCGTGTACAGTAAATTACCCTCTCACAGATCATGTACTCTTTTTTGCTTTTGCTTGTTTAATTCTATTGATTTACAGTGTTAAACTCCAATAATCTGATACCTGGATTTCAGCTGGTGCTAGACAAAGAAAGCTGATGAGTTTTTCCTCTTTTTTCAGCTCTTTAGCTTTTTTGAATGTATAATTATCATCGGAGGTCATTTGATAGCCATGCTAATTGCTGCCAACCATTGTCTGTTTTGCACTTAATGCTGAAACATGAGCAACAGCCTTCTTTGGTCGTTGTTTGGTGGTAAACTTTAATTAACTCTTATAGCAATGAAGGGAAGTTCACCCTCAGTGCTACACAACTAATCATTCAGCTTCATTATGTGCTGGCAGTTGTGCTGGATCTTGGGTATAACAGATGAACTAGCCAGTAATAAAGCAGCACAACAGAGGTAAGGTTGCTTCAGACTGATACTTTGTTGTTTCTCTTAGGAGATAATTGGATGAAATAATTATTTGAGCTCTTTATCTGATTTTTCATACACCTATCTCAGATTACCTGTTTCCTGCCTGGCAATATTATTTTAATAGAAACGGTAGATTTTAGATAACATTATTCCTGCAGCTTCGTCCCACTAAGCTTTGCTTCTCTTGAATCAATACAATTAAGCCTGTCTCCTGTTGGAATTCTGGTAATTATTTATCTTAAAATACTTTTCCTGTAATGATATTGAAGTTAAGGTAATCAGGTTACTAGCAAATCATGTAAAATCCAACTCTGAATTGCTGGGTGCTTGATTATAATTTGTGTGACATCAAGTTTGTTTGAAAAAGAGATAATGTGGGAGTAAAGTAAGGAGCTTATAATTGTGGTTGACATTTGTTTGTTTATAATGAAATCTAATTAAAGTTCATACATCTAAAACCACAAAAGTTAATTACTGAATTGCTCGTTTCACTTCTGCACAACAGACAAATTAAGTCTCGGTGTAAAATTTAAAAAAAAGAGAGAGAGAAATGACATGAGATGATGTTCAACAGAAGCAAAGGTTTTAGATATGTGGGCAATAGGAAACAAAAGACAAATTAAATTAATTAATAGTTGAAAAACCTCAGCAGATAAAATGTTTATTTTCATTTCACATTATTATGAGTCAAAACATTGCTGGAAAAAGTAATACTTCTTTTTTTCAATAAAAGGTGATGAAGAGGTGGTGAATTTTGGTGTTGCATTGCTTTGTTATTATTTATTTCCAGTTTTTTTTCTCAGAAAAAAAAACAAAAGTTAAATCCTAATAAACCAGATAGAAAGTTGGTAGTTCTCTGGTCTGGAAACCATCTGTTATTAGCCTGACTAGCATCCCTAGTAAGGGGTGTTGAATTCACTGTTTAAATATGTACTGAAAGGCTTTAAATAGACTTTCTCCAACTCCTACATAGGCTGTTTTTTAAATCATTTTGACTTGCAGGGTTGCTAATGGCAATGGAATGCTTGCCGGAATACCTGGCCTGCTCTTAGTTTTATGAAGATAATTACAGTGGTGTTAGGCTTCAGACAAAGATTTTTCTATGTGTTTTTTTTTACTTAAGTATCCAGAGAATAGAAACTTTATTGTTTGGATGTTGTTAGAACATAGTCGTAAATTATGGTTTCATGGGACCAACCTCATCCTCTAATTGTTTAATGATGCCTTAAAACCCTAACTTGCTTTGTTAAAACAACAGGGGTCCCTCCTCCCATGTGGATATGAACACACCACTTTGTATTGCTATATAAAGTGTACACATATACGTAGAGATTGCAAAAGCTTCTTCTTTCAAATCTAGAGCTTTTAAATTACTTTTGATTACTATTGAACCCCTGCTGGCCCTCTGTTCCTTAATGATACTAACAATTATAAATGAAGCCATTATTGTACGTAAACTTAAATTACTATAAGTGCACCCCTCTTAAATGTTACATTTTCTCTAAATACAGTATGTATTTTTGAGGTCAGACGTGTGTAGTTAGATTTAATAAATGAGCTATGTTTGTAGACAGTGGCGGCTTCAGGTTATAGCATTGTATAGAGCTTACCCCAATTTTTTCCTATGGTTCCCTTGATCTTTCCCTATAATTTAGTATGTGTACTGTGCTATAAGCAGTGATACGTCCATACTTTAATGGAGTAATAAACAAAACCTAGGCAATCCATTGATGAAGAATCTAGATTGCACTGTGCATCTCACCAGTTTATTTGCTGGAGGAGCTTTGTAATTCCAAAGAAATTGGGCCATAAATGTTACCTTTCTCTTACAGCATTTTAACTAGAATAACACAATAATTATGCCACTGCAATTCAGGTTAATGCTATACATTGGTTTAACTCAATTATTCATCTTTTTTGAGTTGGAATAACCCAGACCCCTTACTGTATGTCTGGACATAGAAAGCACCCAATTCAGAATAATTTGGTTATACCGACTTCATTTAGACATACAATTCATTGCAGGCCATTGATTCAATGCCCTTTTGATGCTACCGTTAAAACAAGATTTCCTTTTATATTGTATAACCTTCTGTACTGCATAATCTAGTAATGTAGGTAAACATGTCCGGGCACAGTTATTCTCTGGTTGGTGGTGATATACTTTGTTACCTGAGATAGCCATGTAGTAATTAGACCCAGAGGTCTGTGTTTAGTGATACAATGCATCCCAATGTCTTCAACAGTTTAGTAAGAAATGGATCTCAAATGGAGAACATTCATTTAGACTTTTTAAGGTTGACTGATGTTTCCCTACTCCCTAAATGTATTATTGTGTGTTATCAGCCAACCAGTTTTTTCTGTTCAAGTGATCTCATCTGATCACATTACCCCTGGGAGATTACAACGTATGATAGAGAGATAAATAGATATGGCACATGGGTCATGGGTGCCATTGTCACTAAGTTCAAACATGATCCCATGCTACCACTCTATATAAATGATCAAATGGAGCCTTCAGTTTATCCCTTAATAGGGCCTGCTTTTCACCCCATCGGGGGGCACTCCCCAAAGGGGGTCTGGATTTAAACTATCATCTTTGTACAAAAGGATTATGCCTTTGATCTGGATAACATGCTTTCCTTAAACATGCCATTTCAAGTTACATTATGTAGTCCTCTTCTAACATATATATTCACTTCTAACACGTTTTTTTTTAACATAAACACAGTACATCATGCCCATGAAATATAGATAATTATTCATAACCTTTTATATTAATTATTAGCTACTTAGCATTAATGGATTATAGTGATGCATGGCACCACAGGCATTGAAATGCTCAAAGGAACAGCAAAAAAGTGCATTGCGATGGTATAGATGTTCCTATACAGATCAATGCAGGGCAGCTTAAAAACCTATGAAAAAATAGACACCCCTCTAGCTGTTGTAATTGCAACTCTTTGTATATACACATTTACAGCCTGCAGATTCAGGATTCACATCCCTCAATTTAATAGTAAAGAATATTTGAAGCTTGAGGCTAAGCGGCATGCCCTAAACTTGCTCTTGTAAAGTCCATGTACAGCATGCCTTTCAATTCATTCATACAGCAGCAACAAATAGTAGTCAATAATATGGCCAAGTTGAAGTGCAAAGTTTAATAGTACCCATAGAGTATAACCAATAAAGTACAAGACTAATAGCATATGAGGCTGTTTAAATATACAGTTTGTCTTGTGTTGCCACTGGGGAGTGATGATATACAATTACCAATAAGGAAAACTGAAACAATCAAACAGCCCTCATCATACAAATGTTTTTTTCTCTGGGTCTAGGCAGCCTTTAGCACCATTGCTTTTGAGAAACTGTAACTCAAGTTGTGTACATAAGGATATGCTGGGATGTTTACAGAGCTTGCAAAATATACCCATTTATTATTACATCTATATCAGGTACCTCGGAACAGGTGTCTTGTTATTCATAAAGAAAAAGTTACATGGAAGTGATGATACTTTAATTGAACTTCTTCTGGATCATGTTGAAGAATTTAGACTAATTGCTTACCAATAGGATGTAATTAAGAAAACAACTGGAGTTATAAAATGGGGACTAGGGATTGTAAGGAACTTACCCTGGTGGTCTAGCGGCAGCGGGGTCCACGCCATGTCCTCGGCGTGGACCCCCGTCGCGATGCTTCCTTCTCCTGTGCCGGCTTCCTCTAGGGTGCGCACCACGCGCACGTTCGTCATTTAAAGGCGCAGTCGCGCTAGCGTCATCACGCCAGCGCGCAATTGGCGCGAAATTCAAAGGTATATAAAGCCCATTTAGATTACAGGACCTTGCCCCTTGTTAGATTCAATTAGCTTGTTCCTGGGAGTTATTCCTATGATTCCTGTCTTGATCTACTGTGTTTGTCTCTTGTAAACAGTCGTTCCCCATTGCCTGCCAGAACTTACGCCTTGCACCTCTCGTTAAGTCCAGGTGGCATCTGAGTAAGCCGAGGGCTCCTCCCGAGGCCAAAGGCGGTCACTTAACTGGTGAAGTCGAGCCGAGACCAGGGTGCTTGGCTTCTGTTCTGGTGTAGGGTGCCGACCGTGACAGGTATGCACCAAATCCAGCCTTTGGTTCAGGATTTGGCCAGGATTCACATTTATCGGCAGGATTAGGATTCGGTCAAACCAAATCTGAAAAATTATGTGACTTTTCATCACACAGAACTTCAGAAGGAAGTTCAAGAATTTTCAGCTGCATGGTGTTCTTTAACCCTTTCTTGCCCTGATTTGCATATGCAAATTAGGGTTTTGATTCAGTTTGGTATTTGGCTGAATCTTTCATGCCTGATTTGGTATTCTCCTTAAATATCTTTAACCCCAGATGAAATTTAATGCCAATGCCTCAATGCTGAGAAACTGCAGCTTTTCCCTCCCCTCTGACTATTAACGTTCTCAGTTACATTATTGACATTTTTAAATGACTGCAGATGTCATGGCTTTGTACACAAGATATATAAACAGCCGTACACAACTGTAATGAAAACAAGCAAAATGATTTCCAACTAGAACTTGTTCTGTTCAACTGTGTTTTGTGACAGATTAGAAATGAGGTCTTTTTTTCTGATTCTGAAGTCCTATCAACAGGCGGATTATCATGTGGTGGATTTGCAGGTTGAAAGTATTGACATATATAAATAAACATGGTAATATGATTTGTTAATTCTCTGGCATGATTAATGCAGTGAATTTCTTTCAAGAAAGACTTAATGGATTCCAAGGTTAATCTTTATGTTTAGCAGGATTATGAACTTAAACTTTCAAATCTGAGAGGGATTTTTGAGGGTTGAAGAGGAAATGGATTGGGACCATTCTCATCAATGTGCAGCTTGTAAAATGGAGTGCAATTTACATGGCTGCTAAGTATTTTCCTAATGTATATTGTGTGCATTGTAATACCTGGCAGAACCTTTTTGATTTGTAGATTAATATTTATTTAGTAAAGGAAAAATCAATGGGATTAAGAAGTCATCATTTTATCTCTAATCCTGCTTTGCATAGATGAGACAAAGAGACGTGATTAATGCTTAAGGTTCAGTAGATTGCTGTCTTTTGACAATGCACAATTTTTTATAATAAGAAAAAAAACAGCACTTGCACAGAGCAAGCCTTTATTTTTATATGTTTAGGCTCAGGGAAATGTCTTCAAGGTGAGGCTGGGGTGATGTTTGAGATGATACGTGCCTGAGGGCACAAGCTGCCATTGAAAAACCTAATTTTTACCTCTGGGGCCCAGTATAAGTGTTATATATGGGGTCCCCTATGATGTATGAAGCAACGGAGAATATTGATTTAAGGTGCCTGCACTTTTATCACCTGTGCCCCCCATCTAATAGTTTCCCTGTGTATACAGTACCAGCGAGAAAGATTATTATTTAATTTGTAGAGTAGGAGTTGTGCAATGCCAATGCTTAAAGACAATTGCCTCTGTGTGTTAAGGTGGCCAGATTGTATTGTACTGTATTTTAGTACAATATTTGCTGCTTGTATGGTGGGAGACGAGCCGACTGATATCAGCAAAAGGCTTGGATATTGGTCAGCTCGTTGATTGGGCTGCTTGTGAAATTTGAAGGCACCCAAACATTGGCCACTGTTTAGTGCTGGATCGTCCGATACAGGTAGAATTCTGTTGTTTCTAATATTCAAGAAAGGATCATAGGAGAACCTTCCCCACCCACCTCCCAACTCTACCGGAAATACACCATGCAAATATCTTAGTAAAAGACATTTCTCACCCATCTCATTCTCTATTCTCTCTCTTCCCATCTGGAAATAGGTTCCGCAGCATTCAAACTAGAACTGCTACACACTGAAAAAGCTTCTTCCCATGAACAATTAAAGTCCTTAACTCGATAAAGTCCAGTCCATGGCCAATTGAACTTGCAATAACAAAAAAGAAAAAACATAAAAAAAGGTCCCTGCACCTGTCACTTTATGTCTATCCTTAAGTGCTTTCTTTTTATGTGAATGCACCATGGGGGGGGGGAGTCTGAGTAAAACGTGATTTCGATACACTGTATAACTGTATATGGTCTGCATTGACAAATAAAGAAATCTTGACTCTTGTATATGTGACGATTCAGCTCTACAAGTGTGTATTGAATTGAACAATCTTTCCTGGAAAGATGTTTTCCAGGAAGTATTGTAATTGTTATGTTTATGGCCACCTTTAGTCATCGCAGATATGCATGGAAGTATTCTGAGGTCCCAGCTAATAATAATTTATATAATATAATAATAATTATATAATATTATATAATATAATATTATATAATATAATAATTTCAGCATTTCCTTCAGCCTTCCACTTCCTGCCAAGTCCTTCACACTGGGTATAGGCCCTTAAACAAGCAAGAATGTCGGAATCCCTGCTCTCCAGGTGTTTGTGCACTAAAACACTTAGCATGCTGGTAACTGTAGTTCACAATAGCTGGAAAACTGGGGATTTGATGTCTCTGATCCATGAATGAAAAAAATGTCATTAAAAGTTTTAAGATAAATATTATTCTCAATGCTCATTAATATAGAGAGGAGAACAAATAATGCATTTGTACAAAACAGGTATGGGATCCATTATCCAGAAACCTGTTATCCATAAAGCTCTGAATTATGGAAATGTCCTCTCCCATAGACTTCATTTTATCCAAATAATCCAAATTTCGATAAAGGATTTCCTTTTTCTTTGTAATAATAAAACAGTATTAAAATATAATTAATCCTTATTGTAAGCAAAACCAGCCTATTGGGATGTTTATTTTAGACTTAAGGTATGAAAATCCAAATTACAGAAAGATCCGTTATCTGTAAAACCCCAGGTCCCAAGCATTCTGGATAACAGATCCCATATCTGAATTTTATTATTATTAATTTTTTTGGTTTTGGTTTTTAAGCAGTATTATTCAATATATTCACGGTTTAATGTCAGAATATTTTAGTAGCAATGGGTTCTTGTCCCATGAGACTCACAATCATAACTTTAGTGCCTAAAACAAAGGGAAATTTTTATTCCCCAAAATTATAGGAAGATGATACAGGATCCAAACCCAAGCCTCAGTGAGTCCGGCGACTTACAGAAACACTAAACACCAAATAAAATATGATGATATATATATATATATATATATATATATATATATATATATATATATATATATATATATATATATATATATATATATGAGCCTCTAGTAACAAACACTGGTAGGATTAAGGCCACATGCAATAGGCACTGATTATGCCACCTTGGTTCTTTTTGACTTGATAATGTGAGGCGCAAGCTATTTACCTGCACTATTGAAGCAACTGGGGGTGGATCAAACCCACCGGCAGCAGCATTTTTTGAGGTTTGAGTTAGGCTTGTGTCACAGTGGGATACTGGTAGTTGCTACTTGTTGCTGGCTTGAAAAAGATTCATTGTTTTGCATAGTGGGCGAGTAGCCTATTATGTCCCCATAGGAAACAAATCTATTTCTAGCCAGGTGCAAGTAGCAGCTAACCCACTGTGACATAAGCCTTAGGGTCAATGTGATAGCTTGCTCTATGGCAGTAAACTCTCTGATCCAGGCTATGGAGCTGACCTGTGACCAGCAATAAAGACTGGCCGCTCAGCACATCTTCTGGGAGACATGTCACCAGGGAAATGCTGAACTCTGCCTTTATAAACAAGTCTTACAGTTCATATTCACTTTTGTGGTAAGGTTTTGATAACAGCAAGTCACAAGGCTTGCCACCCCTAGACTTATTGAAGTGCACTGTAGTGCTCAAGCTTTGTTATGCTGATCACTAGTTACATATATTAATTTGTAGCTTCTGGCAAGATTTGAGAAAAATACAATACAATGCTATAAAATCTTATATTACATTTCTGAGTATTTTATGTTTAAAAGGCCTTTAACCACTTTGGGAAACTATTTTCCTTTTGTTGTATCATCTAAGCTGTTTTTGCTGTTCCCTGACCCATAGAGAAATTCTATTTAGACTGGCTTCATTTACAGGCCAGTTACAGCATTACACAGTGGAACCTCCTCACTGTACTTAACAACAGCTCTCAGGCTTCTCTATGGAGGGTGTGTGAATAGACTCATGTAGGCACACAAACTACTGTTAGAAACTGGCTCACTATATACAGGCACAGAGACACATAGGGAGTTTGTATTATGTATTGTCATTTGGAGCCATAGAGACACCTATCCATAGAGATTTAATCATTATTAAAAATCACCATAAAATATGACTATGTACCCGCCTTTGTGGCAGGGCTCGAGTGTCAGCCAAGCTCATTGTTAACCTGAATGGCTGTAACTTAGACATAAGTTAGACATAATAAACTGCTATGCTTGACTTGGTCTATTATTATTATATTTATATAGATTAATGTAATAGAAGTAGCAAAGTGTGCACCAGGTTTAGTTATCAGCATGCAGTGTATACTAGTCATTTATGGATTCCAAGACAGACGTGGTGCAAACTGTGTATCGCCCTAATGATACAGATTCTCCCAAAAAAAATAAAATAAAGGAAAATGCATTTTATCCAAATAATCCAATTTTTTTTAAATTATTTCCTTTTCTTTTTCTCTGTAATAATAAACAGTTCCTTGTACTTGCTCCAAACTAAAATATAATTAAACCTCATTGGAAGCAAAATCATCCTATTGGGTTTATTTAATAGTTACAGTATTTTCTAGTAGACTCAAGGTATGAAGATCCTATTTAGATCTGTTATCTGAAAACCTCCAGGTCCAAAACATTCTGGGTAACAGGTCCCATACATGTATAAATGTCCAATTAGCAGTTACCAGTTGGTTACCAATAGTGTAGACATTTAGACTAGTGATGGGCGAATCTGTCCCGACGAAAATTCATGAAACGCATTGCGCAAAATATTTTTGACGCACAACAATTGTTATACACGCGACTATTTTGTCCAAATGCATTAAAGTGGGCGTCCGAATAATTTTGTCTTACGACAATTTTTTTTTTATCTTGGTGGATTTTTCAGCAGTGAATTTTCGACGCAGTTTCACGAAAACATTTGCTGGTGGAATTCGCTGCAAATCCATGGCTGGTGAATTTAATCACCCATCACTATTTTAGATATAACTTGTGTATTCCTATATCAGCAATATTCTTATCCAATATGGTCTATGCTCATCCAATCTGCAAAGGACTGTATCAACATTTACACAACAACAGGGGGATAATATTTTCTGTAGCTGACCAATATGCAAATATTCATCCTATATATTCATCCTATATAACAATTTGTTCACTGTCCCCTGGTATGACTAATTACTGCAAAATAAGATTATGAGGAGTAATTTGCAAATTACAGAGATGAAAACACATCACGCATAACTATATACTGTATCCCTAATTACGTCCATGCACTTGTCTTCTTGATCTTATTCAGTATTAATATAACATATAGGCAGTCACTAGGGATGTAGCGAACTGTTCGCCGGCGAACTTGTTCGCGCGAACTTCGACCGTTCGCGTCCGCCGAATGTTCGCGAACGCGACGTTCGCATTTTGAGTTCGCGTTCGATTCGAATACAAATCGTTCGACCATTCGACCATTCGAATTCCTTCGACCGCTAAAAATCGAACGATTTCCATTCGTTCGAACGATTGTAAGCATTCGAATGAATGAAAAGCATTCGATCGAATGCTTCGATCGTTCGATTCAAATGAAAATCGTTCGATCGAACGATTAAAATCCTTCGATCGTTCGATTCGAACGATTTTAGCGGGTGTTCGAAGTTCACGAACTGTTCGCGAACGTTCGCATTTTTTGCCGGTGTTTGCGAACGGCGTTCGCGAACACCAAATCGGCAGTTCGCTACATCCCTAGCAGTCACTCAGGAATCCAGCTAAAGGCATGTTTGTTTATTGAAGTAATTGGTTTTACTTCAATAACAAGTGATTATAACATTTTCCACTTAAAGACCTAGATCTAGGGCAAGGCCTAGTTTGCTGTGGTCTGGGCTAAAGTGCAAAAAAAGAAAATTCTTTGTTAATGGCTTTTTTTTTGTCCAGTCTGTGGGAACTGATAGGGTTAATGCTGCAGCAACAAGAGGCTGAAAGAAATCAAGGTCTCAGTATGCTTTTCATCATATTATAGTAAAATCTCATTACACATTTATGTTTAAGGTTCATATCTCCCTTTGATTCCCATAAAAGAAAGCAAGGAGTCATCAGTCACGTAAGATTTGATTAGAAAATTAAAACAATCTGGGCTGTTAGCTACTTTGGCCTGCAGGAAAAGGCGGGCGAAGATTAGAGCGATACAAGGAGTCCTCAGGTAGAATGGCACTCTCAAACCGGCCTTTGTAAACTATCTCATCTTTATGTGCTTCGCATTAAAGGCATACTATATTTGGTTACATCCCTCCATTCAAACTTAATTACCTTCTCTCCTTTTGTCGTGACATGGGTGGAAAGTTTTTTGCCGTGTCAGGAGAGGTCGTCACACATTCTTTTGCAGTTCTCTTCATTAATTCCTCCTTGCAGAAGCATTTTCTGTCATGCTGGGAAGGTAGAGGGGTGTAATAGAAGAGTACTGAAACATCAGCAGGAAGCACTAAGCTGGTTAATGCAGTATAATTGTCTGGACATAGACTGGCCTTTGTTTGTGCGGTTCACTTCGAATCAGCTGTAATTAACTCCAGAGTGTTTCCAGATTGCCAGCAAAGAAAAATTACAGCTTTTCTGTTTTAAATTGGAAAGCTCACAAAGACATTAACTATGCAGATTGCTTTTACTTTGATATATTTCTGTCCACTAACGAAAAGCTTATTTTGTTCACCCCCCCCCCCAAAAAAAATGTGCTGTAGTCATTTGATTTAGGGTCTTTAAAAGTGTAACGGCTACTTAATAGTTCATGTGTAATATAATTTTTCTTTCTTAATACTTTATTACCCCAGAAAAGTCCTACTGCCTTCCATGCACTTCTAGGCATACAATAAAAGTAAGGCATAGCCTTTTATAGGGAGGCTGTCCCCTTTAATAGACAGTAAATAACAAGGTCATAGCTTAGTATGTGGACTGATCATTTATTCTCTTATATATGGGTGGAAGTAGCCACTTTCTGTGGTTGAGGCTTTCTCCGCCAACATCAGGAAAGGAAGACCCTCTGATGCTATTTCAGTGAGGGTCAGATGCTCATTGTGCTTGTTCCAATAGAGGTAAATAAATGGAAATTGTCAAGAAAGAAATACCCTCTTACTTTAAGCTCTGCTGGGTCGAGAATGTAGTAAAAAGTTGGCTTTTGTTCAAGCATCGCCATGCTCCCTTTTAAATGTTGAAGACAAGGAGTTGGAACTCAGCACCAGATGGTAGACCAAAGGCTATTTTGAATATGCACAGTGCTACTTGTAATTATAGTGAACATGCAAAGTCCTGTTGTCAAAAGAAGTTGTTACAGTACTGACCAGTTCAGTGAACAAAGAGCTCCAGTATACTAAACAACTGAACAACTAAACAACTGAAGGAAAACAGAGGCAGCATATCCTCACTTAATTATTCTTCCAAATGTGCAGTCAGAAAGCAGTGTAGACAGGATGAGAAAATGGAATGGCCACAGAAGTCCACTCCAAATGTTTTAAATACACCAATTTATATGGAAGTGAATTTGGTAAAAAAAGGTACCAGTGCAAGTTTCCTTCCAATGTATTTTACAATACCCCCTGCACAAAAGATCTGTCAGCAACTGATGCAAAGGGAGACCAGCCAAAATCTTTTTTTTTCCTCCCTTACTTCTAAATTTAACAATAAGGAATTTAAGCCTCAATGTGGCTTTAGCAACCAAAGAAAAGAAGCTCTTGGTGTCTGCATAATACCACTTTGATTGATTTTTTCAATCAGTCCTCTGTACGTGGCAACAAATAAACAAGTATAATTATACTTGTGAAGGTCTATTCATTGCTTTGTCAGGATTAGATATATGTGCAGTTTTCACACTGAGCTTCTCTTTTGTCTTTGCCTAACTCACTATGACATATTGATAGAGGATTTGGTATGGGGAAAACGCCACAGCAGAGACAGTGATGACCTTTTGGAAACTTGATATAATTCAAGGATTTTTATTTATTTTCTCATCTCCCCCCCCCCCCTTGTTAAGAATTGTAGGTTGGTAGAACATTATATCACAAGTGGGTAACTTTTAACCCTTTTTCAAACAAGAGAATTGATGACAAAAACTGTGTGAGTTGGCCAAATAACAAATGGGAATAAAAACAAAAGACTAAGAAGCCTATTGGTCCTCTTTCTCAGTTATTTGCTGTGTGGCTAACCTAGCATTCCTTTGCCATTCTTTTTATCCTCTTGATCAGATCACACTCTTTTTTTAATCATTTCACAAATACTGTCTCACTAGACCGTAGAAGAAGGGCTGGGACGATCTCAATTAAAAACTGGAGAGGGAAAGAAAAACTGTGCTACAAAATCCTTCTTCTAATCAGAATTCTTCATTCAAAATGCAGAAGTCACCTTCCACTGAATATTTTTCTTATGAGCTGAATATTTAGTGCAGGCGTGCATTTTTTTTCCTCCCCAAAACTGATCTATGAACTAACAAGCCAGAACAGTAGAACTAAATCAGAAGATGGCATTTTTTAATACTGCTGAACTTTGTATCTCCAGTTCTGATGAAATGATTTGGGTGTTGAAGTGAGTAATCTATTAGATTAGAGAGGAAACTTTGCTTACTACGCAGACAGAGGTACGTTTCTTTTCTGAGTTTGCAACGTTGTCACTAGCTATTCAAGCGCACCTTGCATTTTATTGTTTATACATTCAGAAATTAAATTAAAGCCTGTTAAATTATGGGGTTTTTTTTAAAAAAAAAACAACAACTGTTTTGAATACAGAGGAGAACTCTGAAACGACTGCAGTGTTTGCTTTTCCAATGCTTGCATAACTTGGCTAGAAGAGGGGCATGGGTTTAAAGTATGCAAACTTTTATCCCTTCTGACTGCTCGCACTGACACCTAAAAGAAACTCTGCTAATTGACATAGATATTAATGAAACATAGCATCTATTTGTGGAACAAGTTCAGTAATTATTTAAATCTAATGTTTTAACCGGACCACCATCTAAGAAAATTTTGTTATAAATTCTCCGAGTGACTGACTTACACAAATATACATCCCCTATATACAACGAGTTTCCCATTCGTTCAAAGAAATTCTATTTGTTTCATTTGGAGGCCAGTGCACGTGTGTTTACACAACTGT